>NC_087539.1:2319987-2482641 GCF_963921805.1 Phalacrocorax carbo
CCATGGTGACAAAAATGGGTCGTGGCTCTGGCCGGCAGCAGGTCCTGGGTTTTGTACTTAATCATAGAATCGTTAATGTTGGAAAAGACCCTTAAGAGCACCGAGTCCAACCGCTAACCTGTCGCTGCCCAGGCCACCACTAAACCATAGCCTCAAGCACCACGTCTACCCTTCTTTTAAATACCTCCAGGGATGGAGACTCCACCACCTCCCTGGGCAGCCTGTGCCAATGCTTGAGAGCCCTGTCGGTGAAGAGGTTTTTCCTAATGTCCAACCTAAACCTCCCCTGACGCAGCTTGAGGCCGTTCCCTCTCGCCCTGTCACTGGTGACTTGGGAGCAGAGACCAGCCCCCCCCTCACTCCAGCCCCTCTCAGGCAGCTGCAGAGAGCGAGAAGGGCTCCCCTCAGCCCCCCCTTCTCCAGGCTAAACCCCCCCAGCTCCCCCAGCCGCCCCCCAGCACACTTGTGCTCCAGACCCTGCCCCAGCCCCGCTGCCCTTCTCTGGACACGCTCCAGCCCCTCCAGGCCCTTCTTGTCCCGAGGGGCCCAAACCTGAGCCCAGCATTTGGGGTGGGGCCTCCCCAGGGCCGAGCACAGGGGCCCCATCCCTGCCCGGCCCCTGCTGGCCGCACCAGTGCTGACACAAGCCCGGGGGCTGGTGGCCTCCTTGGCCACCCGGGCCCTGCTGGCTCATGCCCAGCCGGCTGTCAGCCAGCACCCCCAGGGCCTTCTCCGCCGGGCCCTTCCCAGCCCCTCTGCCCCAGGCCTGGGGCGCTGCCTGGGGTTGGTGTGACCCAAGGGCAGGGCCCGGCACTTGGCCTTGTTAAACCTCACACGGCTGAGCTCAGCCCATCGCTCCAGCCTGCCCAGGTCCCCCTGCAGAGCCTTCCTGCCCTCCAGCCGATTGACACCCCCACCCAGCTTGGTGTCACCTGCATCTCCCTGAGGGCGCCCTCGATCCCCTCCCCCAGATCATTGATAAAGCCATTAAACACGAGGACCCCAGCACTGAGCCCTGGGGAACACCACTCGTGACTGGCCGCCAACTGGACATGACTCCGTTCACCACCACTCTCTGGGCTCGGCCACCAGCCAGCTTTTAACCCAGCGCAGAGTGCGCTTGTCCAAGCCGAGAGCAGCCAGCTTCTCCAGGAGGATGCTGTGGGAGGCAGTGCCAAAGGCCTTACTAAAGGCCTATGCTCTGATAGCCCTTGCTGTAGCTCACAGGAGACTAAAACCCAAAGGAAGCCCTACAGGTGTTTAAAAAAAAAAAAAAAAAGTCAGATAAAAGGGAGTTACGATTCCCTCCCAGCTTGTCTGGTGCTGTGAACGCTCATGCCATGACACAGCGGTACTTGTGCAAGCCAAGACACAGCCTGGCACCAGTGCTGCGGATTCCCAACCGCCCCCAGCGTTTCTGGTGAAATCGTTCCCGGTGACGCCGGGGAGCGGCAAACCTGAGGCGCGCTTTGCTTGGCCGTGCCAGAGGAACGGCTTCTCAATAGAACCGGTGGTAACGTGGATGAGGGATGTCAGGGCAGTGACTCACCTGCTTTTATAAAGTCCTGGGGAAAAGGATTTGACTCACTCACTTTGTACTCAAAGGATAGATGCTGCCCGCTGCATCCCGGCCTGCCTCAAGGGGGAATATGGGATGGGGAAGCAGCTCAACCCCTGCACCTTCCCCTCAAGATCCTGGCTCACGCCCCGGATCTGATCTCCTCCCAAATCCTGAGCTGGAAACATCTAGCCACAGACTCCTAGCACAACCGGGGATGTGGCTGAGCGTTTGTGGGCTGCCCTGACCCAAAGTCCATGCGGAGGCTGAGATAACATCTGCCCATCGCTTCCAGACAGACGCTGGCCCCTTTTTGGGAGGCACCACAAGGACAGCAGGGAGAGCCACGGCCGACACCGAGGGTTGCACTGAGGTTGCCGAGCACAGGAGGATGCAGCCAGCCAGGCAAGGATACAACCCTGCCACCCCGGCCAAAAACAGGGACTTGGAAGTGTTGGAGAACGATGTGGAGCAGCACGAAGGCAGACTCACTCCGTCAGGCAAGGAAAGAACAGTCAAATATAAAGCAAAAATGAAGTTTAGGAAACATCAAGCATGAAACGTGTTCACTGGATGGAGTTTGAGCATTTCATTGAAGCTTGAATGCCCCAGCTGGAGCCAGGGACACCATCCAGCCCCAGGGGTGCAAAAAGCCCCGTGGTTGCTCCCCCAGCCTGGGACAGCCTGCCTGTGGGGTGGCATTCGGGATCTCACTGGGACAGCGGCTGCAGTGAGGACTGCGGAAACACCCCTCGCAGGAGCAGCTTTAGGGTGATTCCTGGCTAAATGAGGGTCAAGGAGCAAAAGAAGCAGTTTAATACGCTGTAGGGACGAGGCATATGCATCAAGATTGGGAATCATCCCCAGAGCAGCCCTGCAGGGTGTTGTAAGCCTTCTTAACTGCCGAGGATGCCCAGGATCGCTCTACACCAGTTCATGTAATAAATACTCAGGATGCAGCCTTTAAAGCCAGGGAGTGAAGCCTAATTCATCCCTGCTGCTTCTCCCAAAACCTCATCTTCCAGCCCCACTGACCTCCTCCAAGCCCCAGCTGCGACCACCCCAGACACCTTTGTCACCCGAAAACAGAGCATTTCTAAAGGCGGCCAGACCCCTGCAGGTGTTGTCGACAGTGCAACCAGCGGCAAACAGGGATGGGGAAAGGGGTGGCAGGGCAAGAAAACCCATGTTGTACGGCAGGAACACAAACACTGCGATGGTGGGAGGGAGGTGAACGGGATGCTACGGGCTGGCCGGTGTGCATCTCCTACAGCACGTGGGTTTGCCTGGAAAGCAGCGAGGAGGAAAGCTTGCAGCAATTTAAGTCGCAGGTCCCAGGCCTGCGCTGGAGCAAATCGGAGCTGCGACAGCAGCTGCAGGGCCGCTGGCTCCTGCTCTCCTCCTGCCAAGGAGGCAGTGTCCCTCTGACACAGCTAACTGAAGCTATGCTTCCATAGATTTCAGAGAGGGCTTTCCAGATGCTCAACCCCTGCCGGCTTCCAAGCCTGCTCTAGTTACAGAGGATGCTGGATGCTTCTAGCACGTGCTTCAAGCTCCCCACAGGGAGCAGAGACGCTTCCCGGCCAGCCTGCGAACTCCAGCTGCTGCCAAGTGACGTTTTCCCGGACAGCCACGACTCTTCCCTCCCTCTTGTGTTTTCTGCTTTGCCTCTTGGCCAGTCCCTGGCGTCAGCGTACGTCCCGGAGGCCAGCGTTGCACAACGCTGCTCTGCAGCGGCTCCCGGGCCGGGGAATAACACATTCCACGTTTGGGACAGCAGGGGCTTTTTTTGTTTTGAGTTATCAACGCCTATTCGGGGAAGCGGAGGAGAGCTGGAAACACCACCTCCCTCCTTGCTCACCCTCATCCTGCAGTCCCACCCTAAACCATCGTAACCCTGCCAGCTACTGCTGCCCTCACGCTGCCTGTCCCCCTGAGCATCTCTGCTCCCCACCTAACCAATTGAGGAAATTTCCCTTTCTCCACACAATCTCCTTCCAGTTTCTACTCCTCTCTCTGGCTTCAAGATGATGGTTTGGTTTTTCCCCTCCTCCCCTTTGGGGATTTTCAACACTGAGAACACAAATCAAGCCTCATAGTGAGGATGCTGAGCATCAGCTGCTCCTGACTTCAACCAGATCCCAGCAAGCCTTTTCCTTGGAAAAGGGGAGGGAAGATCCATGGGGTGCTGATCCCAGGCGAGCTACAGACCTTTCTGCAGCACCAGGGAGGGGAATGAGCTGCAACCACCTTCACCGATGTCCTTCTGCAGCCGTGTCCTCAGACAAACTGCCCCAGGACACAGCGGGGGACCCTCCCAAGGATATTCACTGATTCCCAGCTGACTGGCACCGTGACAAGCACAAAAAATAACTCCCCAGCAGCACATAACGTGACAGGGAGAGAATAAGTTCAATGCCATGAGACTGCTGCAGCTCCAGGAAGCTTGTGGGTGCCTCCAGCTGCTTGATTTGGTGATGCATAATTTATCTTCCTGCTTTGCAGCAACACCTTTAAGATCATGCAGGGCAGGAGACCTGTCCCTGTGTGCGTATGCTGCAAACGCTGGAGAGCTGTTAAAAGTTGGGGGAGAAGGGGCAGAGACACTAAGCAAGGTGAATCACCCAAAGGTTACAGGTGGCTGCAGAGCCTGGGTCCATCTAATGCCCCACGCTTTGGCCATCATGGCCCCAAAGGATAAAACATCCCTTCCTGAGCTCCAGGCAGTTGGCAAAAGGCAATTTTGCAGGGTGGAAGGGGTAACTTCAGCATTTTGCCACCCAAAACAGTGCCAAAGCCAGCAGGATAGTCCAACAGACCCTTTGCCCTGCTTTAAAGTACATTCAAGTTAAGCATCATCCTAGGAAAAACCAGTGGCAAGCGGACAGGGCAACCAAGGCACCCCTAGGCTGGAGACCTGCCCTCCTTGGAGCCGCCCGAAGGGGAACCGCTCCCGAGAGCGGCAAAAGGAGCGTTCCCAAACACCACGGCTCTGGCTGCGAGGTCGATTTCTCCTTGGCCGATCGCTCGCCACGCAGCCCTGCAGGCTTGCCCTGCGCTTTACCCCGCGCAGATAAGACAGGAAGAAAACCACAAATATTTGCTAACGTTGGCTGCGGACAGCTTGGGGTGAACCCAGGCATTGTGACGGGGCTATAAATCCTGCTCCGGCCTTATGGCTGTAACCTTGGCTGCCCTCCAGCTTCGACCTCCTCCCCTGCCTGTTCCCTCCTCAGGGGACAGTGGCTGCCCCAACGCCGTCCCCGGCTCCCCGGTGGCTCAGGGCTTTTGCTCTGAGCTTGAACACACGTGATCCCTTCCTTGCTTCACCTCCCTGACAAGCACCGGCTCCTCCAGCCCATCACCGCAGCATCTGGTCCACAGGTTCGGCTGTACCCAAACTTGGATCATGCGTCGGGGAAGGGACCCTCAGCACGGCTCAGCCCTGCATGGGTTGAGCTGAAGATGTCTAAAATCATCCAGGCCATCCAACCACGCCACACTCGGGGGATGGAGAAGGGTCTGCTTGCACCAAACCCCAAACTAGCACAGGCACCAGGTCTGCGGGGGTCTGCCCTCTTCTTCCTCCTCTTTATCCCCATCTCACTCCCTCTTTTCTGCTTCAGATTCTGTTGGCAGCGGGGTCAAACTGGCCCAGCCTTGCCTGTGACAACCCTCATCGCCCTCAAAGACAGCCTGGGGAAGACACAAACCCCCCTCAAGAGCTTCGAGATCCCTGATTCGACCTAAAAATAACAGCAGCACACCTCGTTCCGCTTCATTTAACCAGCAGCAAAGTCCACAGGAAGGCTATTTTTAATCTCCTTAGGTTAGGTTTTGTTAAGCCAGTAACAGTTTGCTAACGGGGTCGTTTACAAGTTAACTCCTGCGGAGAGCACACACCCCCCCGGGACCTGGCCCCGGCTGGGTGCGAGCACCCTGTGCCTCGCTGCCGCTGAATTTTCCGGCCTTTCCCAGGTAATTAACCAGTACAAGTCAACACATTTCCCTCGTTAGCAACAGCTACACCAAATGGACCGCACCAATGGGCTACCCATGGGCTCACACGTCCTCATATTCACCCAAAACACGGGTACATATAGTGTGTTACATGGTCTTTTTCTCCCTGTTTATAGGACACAGCTGCTAGGTGAAAAAAAGAAGCTCCAGGAATCTTTTCTTCATCATGGTTCTGCTCGATCTTTGGGACAATTGGAAATTTAGGCTTTTTTTTTTTTCCTGCAAACACCTACAAGCTCTGATTTCCTGAAGGACCCGGGTGCTTTGGTGGCACTCTGCGACGTGGGATGCTGTTTGCTCTCTGCTCACCACGTAAGGAAACGAGCACCACTTTCATTTTCCAAATTTTGAGGTCCATCAATCATTCGATGTGACGTCCTGTTTGCACCGTCCCCTAACAGAAGGCTGTTATTTTGGTTTGAATACTACGCGAAGAACAGCCTTCTCCTGAAGACTCAGGACGTGGAAAGCATGTGTATGTAGGAGGAAGTGTGTCAAACATTTTATTTTTAAAAGCTGCTTATCTATAAATAGAGTTGAAGAAAATAAATATTTGAACAACATTAGCGTGTTTGGATTGGGTTAAAAACTACTTTACTTCCCTCTGCTATTTATTTAAGTCTCTGCTGCGCACGTGGCTGGATGGACAGACCCGCTTTGCAAGAATAAGGGCCCCAAAAGACATAAAAACCCAAGAGGTATGGCAGAGCAAGACGCGAGCCGGTTCCACGCTAACGGGAATTACTGTCGCTGTGGGGAAGCTCATTCAGCTCTCATCCCTGTTTGGATGCAGCAAGGAGCACGCAAAAACACGTCGGAGAGGACGATGACTTTGCACGGGCAGGACGGAGTGAGTTCAGTCAGTGTAACTGGGAGTTAATCACAAACAGCCCCAGATGCTCTAAGCTGATGCTCCCCCCCCCCCGCCAAGAGCCAGCAAAGGCAACTTGGCTCCGATAAAAGCAACCCCCCAGATCACTAACCACCACAGGAACAGCCTCAATCATTAAACAAGCTCCTCTCAATCATTACCCGCCACATCCCCTGCCCTTTGCGTCCTCTTCGAGTCCTTATAGGGCTTTCAGCTTTCACCCTCGCGTGCCTGCCTGCTGCGCCGCAGGGTAATTGAGGAGGAGGAGGAGGACATCACCGGGCGAAGCCGGGCCGCTCCCCACGGGACGCGTGTCCGCATACTCACACTCTTTCATCATGCCGATGTCCACGCAGCGCTTCAGCCGGCAGGCCTGGCAGTGCCGCCGGTTGTCCTTGGTGATTTTGCAGTCACCGTTGAAGGGACACGTGAACATCGCTTTCCTCTTCATGCTTCTCCTGGAGAGGAACAGGGGGGGAAAAAAAAAAATAAATAGATTTTGGGTCAAATCAACACCGTTTTGACATCGCAAGAGGCCACTCCAAACATCAGGAAGAGATGCAAGTGCAAATCTAGCTCTCTGGACAGCAAACGGCTGGAGAGAGATTGCTAAGAGGATGCTGGAAACATCTGGCCTGACTGTTCAGCTCAGCTGGTTGCTTGAGAAGACTAAGCTGGAGAGGCTGTACCTGGTTGGGTGCATCTACAGGTTTGATCTTAGACGTTCAGGCGTTGCTGGACAGTATGGAAAAAGGACAACTTCTTACAAGGACACAGCTCAGGGGTTCAACCACAGGTTAAGCAGCTTTCTGGTTTTGAACAGGTATTTTGAAGGGCAAAAGAAAGGTGGAAAGGTTGTGGAGAAACCCCCACCCGCAGCAAAACAAACTAGAGTGGAGGCCGGCATGTACCAGAGCAGCCCATGTTATTAAACCTTTACCAGCCTTTAAAGCCTGGCTTTGCTAGAAATACTGGCTGGAGCGCATGTTTATGTGTGCAGGAGAAAAATCTCACTGCAGGATACAAGAGAAACAACACTTAACACAATAACCCTCTCTTCCACCCAAACCACACCGTGCCACGTTAATCTGCTGCTGCAATCATGACTGTAAAACCTTCCAAGTACAAAGGGTCAAAGCCAGAGGTCCCAGCAAGAACTCGCCTTTCTGCGGGGCCGTCCTGCGCGATATCCACTAATGACACATTACAGGCATAGCTGAGCTGGTCCATTAAGGGCAGTTTCTCCTCTGGGCTCTCAGAGATGCCCCGTCTTTGCTTCAGAGAAAGTTACTCAATGACCTGCCATGAGCAAATCAAAATTATCTCCGGATTTTCAAGTATTTCTAAAGGTGCTGCTTGCTTTAAATGGAGGCGTGATTTTGAATGGAGGTTAAACCAAGCCTAGGACGCCTCCAGGCTGGAAAGTCAGAGCGAGGATATTCAGAGATAAATGCAGCAGAGAAGCAGAGCTGAGACACAATTCAGGTACAACAGCCAGGAATCTGCCACCAAGTTAATGCTGTATTTCAGCACCGGCATGAAGAGTCTCCTGCTAGAAAGAGTCTCTCTTCTAGCAATAAAATCCCTGCGCAAAGCTGAGCTGATGGTGCACGACCCTGCGCTCCACAGGCCAACGACGCGGACGTACCACACCGGAGGGTCTGAGAGGGCGACGGCAGAGGGGCCCCTCCGCCCCAGGAACGGCGCCAAGCCTGCGCTTATAGGGTATAAATATAAAATATGTTTTTGGGCTGCAGACCCGAGCAGCGTGTAGCGTGCAATTAGAGGCTATTTTAAAAAGGGAGATGTAAACAAAGAGGCTTTACTCTCCCTTCGCCTCACAGATGAATAAATGCATTTAGGGGAATTAATACAGGAGAGGTGGGTGGCAGAGCCCTCCATAATCTGCCTTACGCTCTTTCACCCAGCAGCTGGGTCTCAGTTTATTGCTTTTCTCGGGGTTTTCCCCTTCTACCAAGACCAGCAGGACCTTTGCTTTCCCGGGAACGGGGACGAATGTTGCTCAGCTCAGGGGCACGTCAGGATTTGGACCTGACCATCCCAAAATCTCCCAGTTTTGGTGAGCGTCTCGAGTTTTGAGCACCTAGGGCACGCAGGCAGCTCGTCTTTTCCCCTGCAGCCCAGGGCAAGGCTGGGGAATGCACAAACAAGCAAGAGAAACACGAGGCCCTTGGGCAGGGAAGATGTCCCGTCTGCGAGGGCAAGCCAACATTATGGTTTTGGTATGAAAATTGTAGTTTAGTCGAATACAGGGTGGCTGGACACACAATAGAGGGTTTCTAAGCAGTCGCTTCTCTGCCCCAAGGGTCCATGGCTCTCGGCTACGAGGGGCCCCACGTTACACCAGCAGCACAGAGGAGCGGCCGTCTACCCCACAGCCGGAGCTCACACCGTCCAGCTCCGGTATATTTTTATAAAGCTCCAGAACTACCCATTTCAAGGCTCATTTAAGATCTGTGTCTCAGGCAAGCTGCCTAACGTTAAAAATAACGAGATTCCTCCCTGCACAAACCCAGTCTGCGGGTGAGAGTAAACACGGCCACAGCCAGCAGCAAGGGAAGCTGGGGTTTGCTGAGCAGGGAGAGATGTTACTTTGAGGTCGGGGTGGCAGGAAAAATAGGCACAGCTTTCCCATGCGTGCAAATGCAGCATTGCAAAGGACAGGCTGCTGTGGACGGAGGGGTAGCGTCCGTCACTCAGGGTGCTTGCAGGATGCCCATCTCATGGAGGCAGGAAGAGCCCATCTGGTTTTGTCTTGCCCAGCAGATCCCGTCCCTGATAGAGAGCACTCCAGCCACACTGAGGTCTGTGATTTGCCTAACTCCAGCTCTGCAAGCCAGGAAACCTGACCTTTAACCACCCCCCAAGTGTAGCGGTTGAGCCCCATCCTTGGTAGGCACATGCCCGACAGCCCTCCCTAGCACGCTGAGGAGAAAGCGAGCCCCGGTGCCTCTATAAAACGGCTTTTAGGTTATCAGAGATGTGAAGTTACATAAAAACCAGATGGTGAATAACAGCCCCGACCAGAGTGGGGGCGAAGCCCAGCCCAGACCTGCATCCTACGGCAGATATTAGTGCAGTTCTTGGGCCTTCCCCTTTACCAGCCAGGACTGATCTTCAAAGTAACTCTGGGTTTCTTATTAGCAAAATGGGCTTTCGATACACAGCTCTCACATTTGCAGGACCTGTGAAATACCGTTTCCTGAAAGCTACCCTACTCATAACCAAACCCCACAGCGGCGTTCCTGTTACGTCCTTTCCATCACCCACCACATGGCTACTACATGACGAGTCATTTTGGCACCAAGGCTGCAGCAGAACCATCTCACGCAGCCATCATAAACCGTTTTTTAGGATAATCCCCTGTTTCTCCCCCATTACACCTACACAGCCCTCCAGGGAAGCCCCTCGGTACACCAACAGCCAAGCCAACACCGGCGCAGAGCTGCAGCTCCCTGGCACCTGCTTTGCATCCGTTTGCATTTTCTCCCCCAAACCCTGCCAGCTCCATCCCCCACATCTGATCCCAGGAACCCTCCAGACAACCACATATTTCCCTGAAGTATCTATAGAGACTTCTGGGGAAAGAGGAGGAGGGGATGGATTTATTTTAAAAAGTGTCATGTAGAACATGGCAAAGAACTGGGGAAGATTACAGGAGTGGGAGATGCAGTGATGCAGACAGGATGGGTGGGGACTTCATAGGTTTTGAAATACCCGGAGCCTTTCCAAGCAGCTCTGCTATTAATGCCCAGTATCATCGCACCGGGGGAAAACTAGGACTGCAGAAGAAACCAGAGAAATCGTGGATGCTTCAGCCAAGTCACAGCAGAATAAATCACTCGGGCTTAGTTGCTTTTTAAGACCTCCTGAACAAACAGCAGCGCTCAATAAAAGGCTACTGTTGCCGTTGGCATCATTAGTAAACAGCGGACTTTGAAGCAACCAGCCAAAGGTTGCCTCACGCCTGTTTGTGCTGCTGGTTACGCGTGCGTCTGAGCACCCAGAGGTGGCAGTAAATTGCTAATGCCTTTTATAGAGCCGTTAAACTCAAAATCTCCTGGGGGACTTCATACCAGGGAATCACGTCACGCAGGTACGTCGTCCCTGTGGAGGTCCTCCAGCAGTTCTGCAGCCACCCCAGCGAGCCAAGGCTCGTGTCTGCAGCCTGAGTGCACTGGTGAAAAAAAAAGAGCTGTGAAACCTTCCCAGGGTTTTGCTGTTGCAGTTCGATATTCACAGCTGCTTGCCCTCTTTTAGCCCCTTCCAGCCAAGGCTGCAAGTCTGACCTCCCAGGTACACGTAATCAGCCACCACAAACTGATACCAGCATGGGGAGGGGGGTTTTGCCCCCTCAAAGACCTGCACAGGGAGCGCAAGCTGGACGTTAACAACCAGCAAGTGCCCGCAGACACAGCCCGTTTTAAAACCCAGGGTGCTGGCAAAGGGCTGCATAGCTTTTAAGGAGAGTTTAAGGGGTCCAGGCTCTTCCACGGCAGTGCTGCTATATTTTAATGCAGAAAGCACTTAGATACTGTGGCAGCAGCAAGCATTAATTAATTCACTGATTGAAAATGGCACTTCAACAAGCCTGTGTAAGCCAGAGGGAGCACACCAAGACCTAGCATGGGGAGAGTGTGCTTGGAAAGCAAGATTAAAAGTAGTAGTAAGAGCCTTAAATTGAAAATAAATGCTTTATATGGGGCATGAAGGGCTAGCTGAAGATGAGAGCTTTTCACACCATTAAGATGTCTGTTCAGAAATACTGTCACAGTTGTAAGCCTTGCATGATTACAATGGTGTGACAGGAGAGGTGGGGAAGCACAGCAGCAGGGCTCTCAACATCAGTGCAAGAGCCACATCGCACCCAGGAAGGGTTTGTTGAGCAGCACCGGCCATTTCAGAGGTCAAAAGCCAGACCGTTGTCTCTGTGGCCACAACGGGAACAGGGAAGGTCAGGGACGCTAGGCCAGAGCACCTGAAAGAAGAGTTACTCATTTAGCAGCAGTAATTGAGGAAAATGTTGTTGCTCAGGTTGGCCAGGTTTTGAAGCTGCCCCGTTCGAAAACAGACTGCGGTATGTGAAAACCCCCATCTAGCCCCGAAATTCCTGCAAGAGGAGGAGTTATGACTCTGCTGTGAAAGTTCAAGCTCTGGTTGCTGTAAGAGCCCAGCTCAAGGTGTAAAGCTGGGCGCTCGGGTGTTTGCAATCCCGCAGCCACCTGTGCCACCGTCTCATTACAGTGCAAAATACTTGAGCAAGGCTTTTCCCAGCCAGTCCCACACCAATCATCATCTTGCTTCATTTCGCCAGCGCTTAGTCATTCTCTCACTTGGTGCAAGCGATCTGAACTCCCACGTGAATGGGTCGGCGCCGGCTGTACGGGAGCATCGCCTCGACAGATGCAGGGGCAAAACCAAGTCGCTAATATCCACACACCTGCAACCCTCCAGACTCAGGGACCACAGCAGCTTCCAAAGATATTTCTGCCATGCTGAGGACCAGCTTGAGAGCACACAAGACCCCCACCTGACAGGGGGAAAAAGCCTCAAAACAGCTGCATATCCAGCCTACAGCTACTTTAAACCCCGCAAGGGCCAGAGTTGGGAGTGAAAGACTGCCTGATTTTGGAAAGAGCTTGGTGCCCACTCCAGCAGGTGGGCAGAGAGCACCACACATCTCCATTCACAAGCATGTAGACCTTCAGAGCAGAGGCAGCTTGCTTTAAAGAAAAGCTTGTGGCCATCATACCAGTTTAGTTTTCAAAGACTGCTAGTTTCAGGTGTATTTTTCCCAGGTGCCATCCACAACGTGCTACATCCCTGCCTAGGCAGCACGTGGAGGTCTGCAAGGCTCCCAGACAGATGGAAATCTCTGGCTAAGGGGTAAACAACCTATTTCCTGGTACCAGGGTGCCACAAGAATGGAAATAATTTGTGATCTCTCCATCATCAAGATTGCAGACAGCTGACGTGCCTGCAGATGTAGGCACAGGTCTGGCAAGACCATCAATAGCCCAGCTTTGTAGGGATGCAGGTAACTGGAAGAGCAGCCAGGCAGCACCCTGAGGGTCAGATCGCCTGCTCCTCAAGGCTTGCTGGTTATGGAGTAAAACTCCTCCTCCCTGAAGACTCTCACTCACCTGAAGAAGCCCTTACAGCCTTCGCAGGTCATGGCATTGAAGTGAAAGCCAGTGGCTCTGTCCCCACAGACGCCACAGATACGGGGCATGTTCCTGTCGAACTCGCCGGCTGGGTCGGGAAGCGATGTGCTAGCAGCCATAGTCTCCATGTCTGGGACAGCAGAGAAAGCCAGGTATTTTATTTTGTAAAGCTATCACAGCTACACTAACAGCAAATTAGATACAAGTAAAGGATTTTTCCTTGTCAGCACAAGCCGGCGAGAAAAGCTTCTGTGTTCCGCCTGGCTCTGTGCACTAACACCAGCAAAAAGCAGGTTTAGTGCATGTACAGGTTTACTCACCTACCCAGTAAAACCGGGACCGATCCCCACTTCCCGCACCCCCAGCCTTAAACACGCTGCAGAGCTTATGGTAGTTTGCCCTGCATCAGGGAGAAAACTCCTATAAGCCTACCCCAAACCCCAGATCGTTTCGCCACACACGCTCCTTTGCGTTTATTTTCAGAAAGCCTTGAAGGGAGCAGAATTCACCCCCATCGATGCTGCAAAACCACAGGGAAAGAGGTCACGCCGCCCGTACGCTGGCGCAGAATTTCCCTTGCGCTCAGACAGGAAGCGGCACCGGCACGCTCACGCCAGCTCCCGTAAGTAAGAAAAAAAAATCCCAAACGCAAGTCAAGCGAACATTGTTTAAAAAAAAAAAGTCCTCCACAGGGACATAAACAAGCGAGGGAAAAAATAGCACTAGTGCAGATCGCTGAAACTTGTGGAGTTTTAATATAAATACAGAGCTTTTAATAGACTTTCCCTGCCTTACAATATCCACTGGTAGAAGTCTGTCTCCTATTAGAAAGGCCAAATATCTAAAAGCACTGGGAAACTAAAAGTTAGAAGCCCTCGTGGTGCCAAATCTTGGTAAAGGCCACGCTGAGGGTGAAGTTTCAGATAGCACCATCCGGTAGCTCGGTAGGACGGGCTGCGTTTGTAGCTCAGCTCACCCTGCGGCTTCTCAGCAGCTCCCGTGCCTCGGTCTCCCCATGCACAGGGCAGAGTTATCCCACCTGCGCATCCCAGGGTGAGCAATTTTAAGTGGATTCAAGAGCTTCAAGCAACCTGTTTTAAGTATGGCTAGGTGTTTTCTCAAGAGGCGCTGCAGATAGCTGCGGCATCTAGGCTGCCTTCAAAAGGCTTTTAGCTGGTGCTAGAGTTGCCCTGTGTAAAATACTCTTTATCACTCAGTAACTCCAAACAGTGAGTCTGGAGCAAAAGAGAGTTCAGAAAAAAGGCAGGAGAACAACCCTGCAATTTAAGTCTCGCTGTAAGCCTACTGGAGTGCTATTGCCTGATCCCAGTAAAGCCTGGACTCCCCTGGATCCCCTGCCAGCAGCTCTGCAGAGCTGCCACAGGAAGCCCAAAGGCCCTACGGCCAGCAAGGGATATCCCCGGAGTACCTGGGCGTGCATAGCTCCCAAAGCAACTCCAGGAGCATGGAGTTTTCTCTACTCTTGGTTTCATCTGTCCCTACCTGAAACAGCACAGCTAATGGTCCTGGCACCTTTAGACAGGAGTTGTAGTCACCTACGCTGCTTGGAGAAAGCTCCCAGGAAAAGACAGAGGGAACAACCCCAAGCAGAAGATGCTCTGTGCAGAGGAGGGCTAGTGTTTACCTGTATCTGGAAGATACGCTACGCTCTGCTGGTGCATTTCCCAGGAGCTCTGGAGCCGGGACATGGAGCCACCTGCAATTAAAAAGAGACAGGACACGGTCTGAGACAGCTCAAAACCTATTGAGGTCAATGAGTCAAAGGAGGGCGTGCAGTCGGACGCCCCGGTCACAGCTCGCTCCAGCCCCTTGGCAAGGTGTGAGCACCGTGCCCAGGGTGGGGTGACCTCGAAATAGCCTGCCAGCTCGGGGGCTGCTTGTCTGATTCCCTCACCACCTCCTCGCTGTGGATCCGGGAGGAGATAGAGCAGCAGCCCGGCCACCCTCCACGTGCTGGCGGGTTGCTAAGGGAGCGGGAGGAACGCGCCGGCACTCAGAGCAGACACCCTCGGTGAGAGCAAGGGCACAGGAAGGAAAGAAGACAGCGAGAGGTGCTCAGCTCGTTCCTTCACCCTCAGTAATATTTTCCTATAAATTTAAATTTCACAATTCAGCCTGTCAAGCGTGCAGCAGTGTGAGACCCGCCGGCTTGCGTGGGATGGCATAAAGCAGAGCTAAATGGCTGCTATAAACGCAGGCTCTCATTCAACAGAGCATGTATGCTCAAAGTCAATGGGATCACTGCAGCACCGAGTGGCGGGAGTTTCCCCTCCCTTCTTGTGTCATTTTGTTCTTTCAGCAGCTCTGCTCCTGGATGGGAAGCACCACACTGACACTGGGCTAACACGGTGCTGGGACAGAGCCTGGAAAAGGTTTTACTGAGCTGCTTTACCTTCCCCGAGCTTCTCCTTGAGGCCTGGCTAACCTGTATTAGCAACAGGCTGATGGGTTGGCTTCTTCCCGTGGGTCACCCCACATGTTCAACACAGGCTCACAGCCCGAAATGATGAAGGTGCCACAATGTAGGGCCAAAGCAAGGAGAGCTGTGGGTGCAAACCACATCCCACGGCCAGCCAGCTCACAAAACGTGCCTCCAGGAGGGCTTATTTTCCCCATATGCTGTGCTGCGGGGTGGTGCTGCAGCTGCCGCTGAGGGTCGTGCCAGAGGTGAACCACAGGGTGCCCTGAGCTGGGAGGGACCCGCAGGGACCATCGAGCCCAGCTCCCGGCCCTGCACAGGACACCCCAAATTCACACCGTGTCTCTGGGGGCCTTGGCCAAGCGCTTCTGGAACATCACCAGGCTGGTGCCGCGATGCCTCCCTGGGGAGCCTGTGCCAGGGCCCCACCACCCTCTGGGGGAAGGACCTTCTCCTAATGCCCAGCCTCACCCTCCCCTGGCACATCTCCCTGCCGTTCCCTCGGGGCCTGGCGTTGGGCACCAGAGAGCAGAGACCAGCCCTGCCCCTCCTCCTGCCCTCGGGAGGGGGCTGCAGAGCGCCATGAGGCTGCCCTCGGCCTCCTCTGCTCCAGCTGAACAAACCCAGGGGCTTCAGCCGCTCCTCGTACGGTTTCCCCTCTAAACCCTTCCCCAGCTCTGTGGCCTCCTCTGGACACTCTCCAGTAGCTTTATACCCTTTATATTCTCTATACCCTTTATATCATTGATATCCTACGCCCTGTGGCACCCAACGCTGCCCGCAGCGCTCGGGGTGAGGCCGCCCCAGCGCGGGGCAGAGCGGGACAATCCCCCCCTCGCCCGGCTGCGATGCGGGGCTCGGTGCCCCCCAGGGCACGGCTGGCCATTCGAGAGGGCCAAGAGCCACACTTGGGGATCTCCCCCTGGGAAAGCAGCGCACGGTGGAGCTTCTGGATCCAGAAGCCACCCAAGACTCACTTGTGCTTGGCAGAAACCTGCTCAGGCCAGCTCCCGAGCACCGTGCTGAGCATCCACCTCCATCCCACCAGGTTTCAAGGTCTGCAGGGGGAAGTAGGGCACAGACAGCCCGGAGGAGGCTCCCCTTCCTGAAGGGCTGGATTCCAGGAGTGCCGCCAGCCGCCAGGTACTGGGCCATGGCAAAAAACACCTGCTGAGCACCCAGACTGGAAGCTGCTCCATTGATCATGCAGGGCACCTCTCTCCAGCAAGCAGCAGGGCTGCTTTTGGACAAAGACCCTTGTGGAGGCCTCAGCAAACCTTCTCCCTGCCATATGATGCACCGTTTAATACTTCTCCAGTGCTTTGTGTTGCTCCCTGCTCTAGCACGTCTTCCCAGGACCATGCATAGGGATGCTGACACTGGCAGTATCACAAGGCAGGATGGGGAAAGCAAGTACTGATGGCAACCAGTCAGCCTCGGAGGGGTCTCCCCTTATCATCATGCTTCTTGCTTTCTCCAGCTCCCAGTTAAAAAAAGCAAGAGGTCACTGATGTTCATTAGAAAGTAAGTCTGAGCCAGATGTAATTCCCACGTGGATGACAGCGCTGCTTCAACCTACCACCTCTGACTTCTTGGAAAACGTTACTCAGCCCCATAATGGAAGTGACGTCAGTGAGCAGGGTGGAGCGTGCACAGGAGTTTCCCTCCGCCCCCATGAAAGGTTGCTCATTCATCAAACCTGACATTTAGCGTTCACGTCTTGGAAGAAGGAAAATAATTTCTGTTAGAAGCGCTAACCTCTCTCAGGCAGGCACCAGAAAGGTCAAACCAGTTTTGTAGCCGGTTATAGCAAAGCTGCAGCAACCCTGTTGTCACCCCAAAGCGCCAGGGTTGGCTCTGAGCAGCTGTGCTTCACTAAAGCTGAGGTTTCTCACCACCTCATTCCCAAGGCGACAAATCCACGCCCAGGTCAGGAAACTTCAACTTTTAGATGATCCTTTTTTTTGGGGTTTGTACAGAGCTGTCACAACAGCAAAGCTCAAACAGCCCCAAGATGGTGCCAGGGAAGGCTGCACGATTGTTATTAGCAACCGGAGCCCTCCGCTGGGATACTGCCAGGTGATGAAGCAGCACAGAAGCCACCATGGTCAAGGTTTAAAAGACACGGGGGGGGGGAAAAGCTCACCTGCAGGAGACGCAGAGGGAAAGAACAGCACAAATCAGCCCGCTGACTGCTGTGCGAAGGGCTGCCGCTGGTAGCTCGGCTCCAGCCTCCCTGCCAGCAGCTGTTATTTCGGCCAGGGTTGCGATAGAACCCTGGTACCTGGGATGCTGGGAGGATGTGGCAAGGCAGAGGCAAGAGCTCGCTCCCCCTGCGCACCCCTCCCTGCCTTACCCGGAGGGGTGACTCACTTCTGCTGGCCGCTGGTGCCAGGAAGACGCAGCCCGAGGTGGTGCCGTACCTCCCCTTTGGTACATCGCTGTGGCACAGCTGGCCCGTCTCCCACCGGCGTGCGATGGGCCAGCGACACAGCCCTCGCGCAGCCTCCATCGCCGCAACTGGAGGAGTCATTAATCGCAAGCAGGAAACGTCTCCAGCTTTGGCCTCCAGCCCTGTCTGACTAACCGGAGCCTCGCAGATGTGGACCGGGGGCAGGCGGCAGCTTCCCAGAGCAGGTGGCTGATGGTGAAGCGTGGACGGAGCCGCACACTGCTGGTTGAAAGCCCTGTGTGAGCAGCGGTTCACCAGCTGCGCTCAGGGAAAGTAACACACAGCCAGGAAGCTAAACCACATCTGTTAGAAACAAGCCAACTGTACAAAGAGGAGAGCATCCTCTGGAGGGGTTTGCCATTCCCCAAACGTAACCCAGCGTAAAGGAAACGGGGCAAGTCACCCTGAAAAGTAGCGTAACAGGCATTGGAGCCACAGCCCAACGACTGTGGGGTGGCTGCACGAGTGCTGGGACCTCTGGTGTGGGGTGCAGCAGGGGGATCACGGCTCCTGGGGGAGAAATGAGAGCATGGAAAGTCTCCTGCTCATACAGGGAGATGGGCAAGCGTCTGCTCTTCTTCCTCCTTTATGCTGAGCCCAAGGAAGAATCCTTTACTTTTAAGTCTCCTTTTATTTTTAAGTACCCTCAGTAGCCACTCGGGGACTGGTAGGAAGTCTTTTGCTGTAGGCTTTTCTCATGCTTTATCACTTTCATTTTTCTCTGGACAACTTGCAAAACTCAGACTCACAGCTCATCAGGACTTGGCAGGAGGGAAAAGGCTTCAGAGGACGATTTGCTCCAGCTGAAAGCCTTAGTCACTCCCGTTCCGTGTCGGCACAGCAGCAGGTTTCGCCCCCAGCACTGAAATGCCTCCTTCCAACAGGACATTCCTCCACTAGCCACAGCAATAGGCAGAGCTGGGGGTAACACGCCAGCTAAGACAAAACCAGAGCCAGAAACCAGCGCTAGAGGCCGATGCGTAAACCCCAGCATGGGAGGCTCGTCCTGGGGCTGCTGCTCGGGTGGCAGCTGGGCTTCAGCTGCCCCGCGCTTTCCTGACGAGCAAAGCCAGAAACACATTTAAACATGAACACCCAGAGTAAGAAATATGTAGAAGCAAGACCAGGGCTTTGTCTGACCAAACATGCAGGTTTGTATTCAGCCAACTGCTCCCCAGGAGGTTCAGACTTTGCTGAAATCTGGGGAAGAAACAAAGCCAGTTAAGGAACAGCTGAACATTCCCAGAAAAACAAGAGTGACATTTCATTAAAAAGGCTTTGAAGTATTTGGAATTTGAGACTAACATCATTAAACATTTTCAGGATGCAGAAAATAAAGTGTTACAATACCGTGAAAGCATTTGTCACGTTCTCAATCTCTTTTGGCTCCATCAAAATAGATTTTTTTTTGTTAATTTATTTGCCAAGCAAAACAAAAAAATCTTTACCTGCGTGGCCTGAAAGGAACAGGCTGGTTTCTGAAGTCTAAGTAAATCCTCACCCCTAGCACCGCTCTGACTTGCTACTAAAGACTCTGTTAAGCCTTGGAGAGACCCACTCATTTACATGGAGGTTTTACTATTTTCCTGGCTCACACTCAGTTAGCACCACTGTTGACATGTCAAAACAAAACGATGCTCCACGGAGTCTCTGCAGAGCCTCTGGCAGCACGCTTGCATTTTAAGAAGCCTTTTTTCCCCAGTACAAATCAGCCTATTCATGACATCTAGTTGCAGCATGTGAGCAACCCCTTTCTCCATTAGAAAAGGAACAATTAAATGATTTCCTCCTGGAGCTCCAGGGAGCCCTGTTATTCAGCTGCTTTCCATAATTTATTAGACAGCAGACTGACAGCCGGCAAAGCACTGCTCCCACACGAGCCCAGCACCAGCCCACGTGTGGCTCTGCACGTTGCACGTGGACGGATGTAGCAGGTGAGGCTCCCTGCGCTGCCGCATGGCTGGATCCCTCCTGCCGCCGCTCACCTCCATTTCTAGGTTGGAGGAACGTTGGGGGTTGGTGTTTTTTTTGCAGGACCCAGAGTGGCTGCAACCTTCTGGGAGCTGGGCGAGGAGATCTGGCAAGCCTGGCAGCCTCAGGAGACTGGCAGCTATTTATTACCTGACGCAAGACAGCTCATGCCACCCCTTCCTCCATTAATCTGATTAGATGTGAAACCCTCCTGGAGCCTCCGCTAACACCCCCAGACCGAGGCAGGAGGCTCCTCCATGTCAGGCAACACGTAAGCATGACAATTCCTACCCCAGAGAGCCCAGACACTCCCAGTCTGCGAACATGTCACCGCAGTGAGGCATTCAGAGGAGGATCCAGCTGTGTGACAATCCACTACGAATATTAGTTTCAAGAAGGTCAGAGAGACTTTTAAAACATCCCTCTAAGGAACAGGATGCTAATCTCATTTCTTGTGAGGAATTGGGCACTTATGGGTTTTGTGGTACGGGAGTGAGCAAGCCTGGGGACACACTGAACTCGATTACGGCCACCAGTGCTCCCCAGTAACGCAGTTAGGAGCGGACATCTGAGCAGCCACAACCCTGGCAGCAAAGCTAAAGAAAATAAAGCGTCGACTGAGCAACCCCAGGTCTGCTCTCAGCCCAGCAGGACTCTCCGTGACCCCACACCTCCAGCCATCGCATCTGGGAAAGCGGAAGGGAAGAGACGGGATGCACAGGTCCAGAGCCCCAGTTTGGGTTTCCAGGGTCATCCGCACAACAATATCGCCCTTCCCAACTCTTTTGAGAGGGGTGGTCGCTCTCCCAAGGTGTCGGAGCAGCGCCAGGAGAGCCTGCAGGCACACAGGAGCTGCAGAGCGTGCAGCCCTCTGGGTAGGCTGCAAAACACATCCAGCCTCCCACATCCAAAGGCACAGCAACAAGTCCTCAAGCAAACAAACACACGTGCGAGGCAGGTCTAGGGTTGGCAGATGTGCTTCCTCTCACGTGCTGCAAGACAGGAGACAGGGGCTGGAGTCCAGGCACAAATTGCATCCACCCTGGATGGGAAGCACAGGAGAAGCCTGTTCGGCGCCCTGGGAAAGGGGCCAAGGGAGACAGCGTACGGCAGGGACAAGGGCTGGCTGGAGATGAGCATCACTGCGCAAACCCCCAGCGGCTTCACTAGCGTGGAGAGGCAGAAGACAAAACCCCATGCCATTTACAAGCTCTTCTGCCACATTACTCAAAGATCTTTAAGGGATCTCACATTGTAATTAGACAACAAATCCTTGCATGTGCAGGTAAAAGCAGAGAACACTTCTGTGCCATTCCCCCGACTAGAAGGAATGAAGTAAACAGATTTCCAGATTATGGCTTGGGCACCACATCAAAAATACCTCCGACCTGACTCTTCACTGGCACAACGCTGTGTCATTTAAGCCACAAAAAGTAGACGGAGCACTCACTGCAGCACCCCGTCTGGATCCGCGAGCCAAGGGAGACCCCACCGGCACCACATTACTGGCGGCCGGATGGCTTTAATATGCGAGAAACACACCCTTTCCCAAACTCTCCTTCAACAAATAAATGAAAGCAACTTCTCACGCAGCTACAACTTCGACACGGGCTGGCAGAACTTCCCTTTTTTGCCTTTTCCCTGCATTGCGGCTTTTCGGCACAAGCCGGTACCTATTGATGCCATCCGGGCTGACTGTGGGAAAACTCAAGGGGGCTGTTTGGCGCCGGCCCGGCTCAGGCTCTGCCCTCGTTCCCGACCGATGAGCCTCATCCAAGCACACATCCTCTCCGGACTAACTCGATGCAAGAGTTTGCAGACACAGAGCCAGGTCTCAAGACTGTCTGCCAACTGGGATGAGCAAGCCTGGCACACCCCGCACGGAGCGGAGGCCATCGGCTGCCGATAACAGTAATAACAGAGTAGTGCTCAGTTATAGGAGCACCCACAGACCCCCGTCCCTGCCCCGAGGAGCAAACACAGCAGAAGAGGCAAGAAAGAGAGAGCCGGCCCAAAACTCAGTGAATTTCAATGCTGGGGAAGGAACTGTGAGCACCACAGCATGGGAACTGGGAGGAAACACATAGTGGGAAGGGTGGAGC
Source organism: Phalacrocorax carbo (assembly GCF_963921805.1). Taxonomy (NCBI): domain Eukaryota; kingdom Metazoa; phylum Chordata; class Aves; order Suliformes; family Phalacrocoracidae; genus Phalacrocorax; species Phalacrocorax carbo. The sequence goes on from NC_087539.1 coordinate 2,341,587, forward strand.
ATCCTCCAGCATTGCATCACAGGCTGCCATGGGCTCCATCAGACTTTTGGGCTTCCTGAGAAGCCTTGTCAGTAGCCACCTCTTGATCTGGAGCTCTTCCTCCTTGTTTGAAAACCCCCTTTCTAGATCAAACCAGCTCCTAACGCCTGTGTTCACTAATCATGGAAAAGCAAGGCTCTAAATTGCTTGTAACAATGAAGGAGCTGCTGCATTTTAACATTTCACATCTGCAACACAGATTCATTTAGAGATTCAGAGCCCAAAAACACTTCTAGGGTAAAACTAATCAAAACAAGGTTTTAGACAGGAGGACAGTTTCAGCAGAGCATCACTCTCTTGGACTGGGATTTCAAAGAAAGCATTAAGCTATGATTCACAACATTGTGTAAAGCAGCCCCGAAAACATCACACGCTTATTTAAGGACACACATCTATCAGCTACAGCGGTAGGAATTTCCATTTTCTGGGACAATGAGCCAAAACACCCCATTCCTACAGATTAACCATTCCCAACCCCGCTGCCTCCTCCAGTTTGAGCTGACACAAGAACAGCAATAGCACTTTGCAGGGCTGAGCAGACCCAAACTGGGGAGCACTGGTGACCCCAGAGTCAGGGTCCAGCAGCACCAGGGCCCCTGGGGGGGTCAGGGAAGCTGGCACTGTTTCCCATCAGAGTGTAGCAGGGCTCTGTCTGAACAGACCAGGGCTGGTTTCCAGGAATGGGCTAAACAATTCTATTTCCCCTGTTGTAGGAAGTCACGACCGCTTGCAGTTGGGACAGGAAAGCAGGAGATGCCTCTCCCAGCCTCATTAGGGCCCCCCCAGCCTCTCCTCCATTGAGCACCCAAACCACAGGGACTGCTTGCCCCATCCCCAAGTGATGCTTCTTAATTAGAAGATCCCGCTGATATGGCAGAGAGGTGATTTGCAGCAGCTCTAGCTGGTCCAGAGATTTAAAAAACCAGGAAAACAAGGAGAGGGAATTGTGAAAGTTTGCCAACTGATAGAGCAAACAGCAGGTGAGATCAAACATCTCTGCTAGGGCAGCGCACCCCAGGAACAGGAGAGCAGGGAGCAGAAGTTGGGGGAAGGGGGGGGAAGCCCAGCAGCTTCTGAGCTCCCAGCCCTCAAAGCCAAGTTCAGACATGGAAGAGACAAGGATCCCATGTGTTGGATGAGGCCAGCCATGGTATTTGGGATAACAGAATCTGCAGAGCCTGCCACAAGCACAGTGATATTCCTTGTTCATTTGATCCTCCTAGGAGCTGGCGCCTCAAAGAAGTTCTATTTAATCATTGGATTGACATCCTCTGTGCCTCGAAGAGAGGGCACCACCATAGATCACCGCCTCCCTGCCCAAATCACAGGTGGAAAAAAGCTAACCACACAGGCACGTGGCTTGCAAGCGATACCTCTCCTCCTGGCAAGGATCCCCTGCCCACAGACAATGCATTTGCTCCGCAGGCTTTCATCGAAGCAGGCAGCACCACCTGGGACCATGCCTGCAAGCCTGCAACCCACAAAGAGCAAAAAACACCCTTTCCCGATGCTTTAGGCTTCAACAGCAACTTAAAAAAATAATAATAGGCATCTCCTGGAGGGGGGAGACCACCGTGCCTGCAGCGAGCGAGCTGCAGGGTGCCTCATTTCCTGAGCAGTGCCAAGGGAGGATGTTAGTCATGAACAAGAAGTGACAGCAGTCACCAAACCCACATCTCACAGGCCAGAAAACAAAAAACCAGACAACAAAAAAAAACCCCAAACCAAACACACACTGGAGCCGCACAATGGAAGTTGTGTTGGTTTTCCTTTGCTCAGAAGCTGCTGCATTTATGGTTTGTTTAACAAAAAAAAGGCAGCTGTAAGATGTTAAACTGGATTATCTCAATAGTAGTTTAGGTGCTAGTACGGTGCTGTATTTGCTATCAGAATTTTAAATGCTGGTAGAACCGCTTGTCTGCGCTACCTAAAACATGGCCCCTTGATTACGGCCAAATCCAGTTACACTGCCCCCAGAACAGGACAGAGCCTTTTCACTCCTATTCTACCAGGAAAACCTGCAAGACACCAGGTTTTCCCCAACTTAACATCCCCACCACTTCACCACCTGCTCTGAGAGTACATATGGACCTTCTTCCAGACCCAGCCCAGCAGCCAAAGACCCAGTGCCTGGCCAGCTTAGCTGATGCGAGGCTTAACATAAGCACCTTTCAGCTCTCCAGCACAGCTGGGTTAGCCTAAAACCTTCCCAGTCGCAGCCTATGCCGGGCTGCGATCCCGGCAAGCAGCTCCGCTGAGATGGAGAGCCCAGGAAAGATGCTCTTTGAGTGACAGACTGGTTCGTGCAATGAGTTTGGGTCACTACAGCTTCTTCCCAAGGACTGCGTTGCTTCGCCCAAGGGCACCGTGACATCCACGGCGGTGGAGGTGGTCAACACCGCTGCAGCCGAGGGGTTTGCTCTGCGCATGTTTGCCCCTAAATGCTCCCGTCCGTCAACACTGGTCTGCAGGCGCAGTGAGCGCGTGTGGCGTGTTCACGCTTGCACCTCAGCCAAGCGGTTACTACGGGCTCCTTCCCGCCGCGGAAGGAACCCTGCGATGCCCGTCACGCTGCAGCTGGTTCAGCACTGGTGTCGAAACCCGGTTTTACCTCACTCTTGTGATGCTGGAAGATGCTGGAAGAGGATCATTCAGGTTTGAAGTTAACAGGAAAGTAGGTGCACGAGTGCCAGTTCACGGGAAGGCTTCAGCCCCATCCAACTTCCCCTCTGACTCACCGAAGCAGCCCGCAAGGCTCTCTGCCCAGATTCAGGGGAAGAGCCTGCTCCTGGCTGCGCCTCAGGCGCATCCAACCGGCCACAGGAGACGCCCCGAGCTCCTGTCCCTGCAAAGCTACGGCAGGTCTGCTCACAGGGCAGCAGGAGGCTGCCACGAGCTCCCTGCTCGCTTCTCTGGGCGACGCTGCTTCAGGCAGGCCAGCTATCAGCCAGCATCGCCCCGTCCTCAGTATTCATTAGCTCAGGAGAAAGAGGGACAAAGTACAAAAAAAAGAGTTAGTCCTACTAAAAGGGTTTTTTTTGCTGCCTTTTATGACTTACTGCAGGCCAGGGAAGTGGAGAAAAGCCATGCTCAGCCTGATCTTCAACTGCAGGGCATCCTGTTTGACTGTCCTAAGGTGTTCAAGAGCTGCAGAATAACGCTAGCTATGGGAAGCTATTAAAAAAAGAAATCAGAGACATGGAGGAAAACAAAAAACCCCAAGTCTGGAGCTACCAGAGGCACCTTATGACGAGCTGAGGCCACTGCAGGGCTGGGGCTGCCAAGCCACGAGCAGAGCTCTGCTTGCTTTTCAGATGGATGCAGTGAACACACACACACGTTTACCAGCACGGCCCCTCTCCCTGCGGCACCACAGCCTGTACAGCCGGCGCTTATTTTGCCCGCTATGGTTTCACTGACATTTAAAGTCGTCGACCTCCACGTGCAGGGTCTGCGCCTGCAGCCGGAGGATACGGAAGCGGCATCGCCCCATCAGGCACTTGCTCACCCTGGCTCCCGGATGGAAATCCTGCAGGACGGCGGAGCTGGCTGAGCACGAAGCGTTTCCAGCCGCAGAACAGGCTCCTAAATCAAATCTACACCAGCTGCACTGTGCAGTACTTGGCATTAAGGTGCTGTAACCCTAACCCATTCACAAATTATCAGTCGCAGATGTCTCTGCCTTTCCTACCCCCTTCAGCTTGTAATTTTAACTACAGACAGGAGTAGCACGTAATAGCCATTTCCTTCTTCCACATTTTCACTTCTTATCTAGAAGAGTTATTTCCCCAAGCTAATGTTTCCAATGGAAACTCTGCCTTTAGCTTAGTCAACACGATTTCCACGCTGATATCACCGTTGCTCTGCCTGTACCGTTGTGCCTCCAAGTAACACCACCACGTTTGCACCCAGCTAATTGCAGGGCACAGCAAGGACAGGTCAAAGGGAATATTCTGCTCCCAACAAATTGAGAACCGCAATTATTTCCACAGATGCTTCCCTGTGACACTTAGGGTCACCTGAACCCTTCCCAGATTTCAATCATCCCCTCCTCTCGCTCATGAGGAGATGCTTGCGTGCATCTCTTCATTTCCCAATCATGAATTCCACGGTAAGAGCAGCCGAGGAATCCTTTCTCTCATATTCCAAAGATTCAGGAAAGGCCAACAGAAAGGAGCTGTCCCTGCATGTGGCAAATACCACACTCCTTAAGAGCTTCTCCCTTATTTCGAAATATATGCAAACAGGTTCTTGCTAAGAATGCAAATTGCTCTATCACTTCAGAGAGAAATTGCACCAGGAATACACAACCCCCCAGGGACTCCAGCTTTAATACTGAAAATGTTTCATTTATCATATCAAGCCTATAGTGGGGTTTGGGTTTTGTATCTTCTTTTTTTGCTAGAAATGGAAGAAAAACCTCAGCTGATTAAGCTGCAGAATGCTACTGAAGTCTGCACAGAAATACTGATCTGCTGAAGACATGCCCTGGATTTGGGAGAGGAACTGAAGCTTGGCTGAAGAGAATCTGAACCTTTATCCCCCGCCTTGGAGCAAGTGCCAGGAGCTGAACATCCACTCTTGAGCAGAGGCAGATCCTGGCTGGTTTCAGGCTGCCCAGGAGAGGATGGGAGGGCTGGGAGAGCCACACAAGCTCTCTTTCAATGCCACAGCTGAACCCAAACAGCCAGGTCAGACGTTACACCACAGACATTCCCCGGACTTGCCTGAAATAAGTGCCTTAAGCCAGGCAAGCCACCCCAGTGGCACTCGGAGATCAAGACTAGGCTACAGAAGAACAGCTCCCCTTTGCAAGGCACCAACCCAGAGCTCTGCAGGAAGAGTCCAGAATTCAAGGTCTTGGGATTCACAGAGTCATAAAGTACGTGGAAAAGATCGGCAGCCTCAGAAGGGCCCTATCTGCTCCGGCGGCCTTTGAAATAATAAACTAATTTACTAAGATTCCAGGAGATAGAGGACAACATCTGAGGTCATTCCCAGAAGTAAAGACCTGGCAGTTTTGGTCAACCTGTGCTGGAAGCAGATTATGTTAGCAGATGTTTGCTGTAAGAGGTCTAATACACCCACCTATACAGATTTTTCTATCCTGCTGCCCTATTTCCTAAATAGTTGTAAGGCATTTATCAGGGTGGGGAAAGACATCAGTGCAGAGAAAGCTGCATTCAGAGAAGCAGCGAGTGACAGGAGAGTTGATTTGTGATGGATTAGTCACCCTAAATCAACACCTTAGAAACACAAGCCTTGACCAGCCCTTGTTACAAGGAGTAGAAAAACACAGCTGGCTTCCCCACTGGTTTAAGAGAGATCCAGCTTCACCACCAAGCACATTCCCCAGCAATCTGGCATTACAGCAGACATTAAGTGGCATTACAAGAGTCTTATTGTTAAAGAAAAAAGATTAGCACCCAATATACAGCATAACAAGACCCGAAGTATCGTCACTGCATTCGAGCAGGACGTTACAATAGGACCACAGGAGCTGCCAGCTTGTGGGTGAGATGGGACCCAAAAGAAAAATCAGCACATCCCTGGGCTGCTTGCACTGAAGAGGCGAAGCTGGAGCATCCGTGGGATATCTTTTGATTTATGGGAGCAAAAAAAATAAAACCCCTGAGTCATGTCATCTCTGAAGCTATTCCACAGCCAGGATTATTTGCATGTGTGTAGATTAGGAGCCACAAGTGAACGTCCCCAGGACCAGACTAACTCTCTCCATCTCCTCAGGAGAGATCTCTGCCTTGCACACAAGCTCCCGAAGCTCAGCTTGTCATAGCAATGTTTTCTTGTTCATTACTTATATTAATTCTTCGCTGTCTTGCCCCCGACCTTTCATCCATGCTGAAATCCAGCCCGTACACCCGTACCTCCTTCCAGCCCAAGCAATCCTGAGAAACTTTGGTCTCCTTACGAGCCGCGAGCAGAGCGGTGATTTCTCAGCAGACCTCTATCAGCTGATTAAAGGACAACTAGAAACGCAGCAGCCACAGGTTAAAAGACCAGTCAAAGGAGCCGGGGAGGGAAGGAGCAAGCAGCAAAACAGAAGTGAGACAAAACAAAGAGGACATCCCCATGTCATCTCTCACCAGGCGGATGAAAGATAAAACAAGCCCAGTGACCATTAAACTTTGGCATTAATCGCTATTTTTCCTGGAAGTGAAGTTTTGGTCGGAATTCCAGCCTATTGCTGCAGACCAGGGGGACCCTAAGGAAGGAATCGGGCCCGCAAGCCGAGCTCTGCTGAGCCCCTGGTCCTCCCCAGCCAGCCAGGCTGCTCTCCCAGACCAGGACAGCCGTTTACCTGCAGTGGGTGCCCAGGGAGCGTGACTAGGAGGAGCTGGCTCCTAGCTCTCTGCTTCTCTTGCCTGTCTGGACGAGCCAATGGGTAAATTCAGAGCTAAGTACAGCCACGGCACAGCACGTGATGCCAGAGCAGAGTCATGCCCTGCCCTCAACAGGCAGTTCCTTCTCCAGCAATTTTACTGGTACTTAAGGAAGTGAGTGGGTGGGCAGGGTTGAAATTGCACCCCTCTTCTAAGAAATCTGTGGTTAATTCTGCTTTCCTCCTTCCCAGAGATGACCTGCAGCAATCCCATTCCCCCCATCAGCCACTTTTTCAGCTTGTCCCGGAGCAGAAGGCACCCCGGCCAGGTATGTTTGGGCTGCAGAAAGAAAGAGAAATTACGTTTTCTGTGCTTGTGACCCAGTGTCTGCGAGCAGAGGAGGCCACTGAACACTCTCCCTGACCTGCCAGAAGTTAAGCATCACCTCTCCTGTGATCAGGTCTACACATTACCCACGGATTTAGGCACCCAGCGTTGGTGCATTGCCTCAGATCCCAGCTCATCCTCCTCCCTGCTAAGTTTGTGTAGCAAAGATCACACCACCACGGTCACAGTCTGTCACAACATACTTCACTGGTTTGAAATTCTGTCATCCATGACAAGTAAAACAAACAGAAGGAAGTGTTTCTTGCAGTGCAGTAGCCCTGTGCGTGTGCAAGGGCTCTGGCACAGACGTAGGGCCTCCTACCCTGCCACGGTGAGCGACAGTTTATATTTCAAGAGCATCAGGCAGCCCGACCACACCAGTTTTCGTGCCCTCTCCCAGTAATGCGCAGTGTCAACAAAGAGGACAGTGTGGGAGGCCACCCAGGGCAGCAGCCAGAGCACAGAAAAACAGGTTTCTCCTCCTCTGCCCAACGCTGACCAGACCACAGGATTACTCGAATGTCTGAGCATGAAGCAGAGACGCTTGGAAAACAGTCGCCTCTCCTTTGAGCGTGCCAGTGAGAACAGCTTGAAACGCCAGTCATCAGGCACAGACAGGTACAAGAACTGCCTGCACCCAGATCCCAGGACAGGAGGCGGATGTGCCGGGACTACTGGGTTGAGAAGGGCTCTGCTCCTTAGGGAGGAGCCCCCAGAAACAGAGATTTCAGTTCAGGATTAGGAACTAGTCGGCACCGTCTCCACACTAAGCGTAAGCCAGGCTATGGAAAGAAAATCTCTTTACCTGGTGAAAACAGCAACGAGCTAAAAAAAAGTGTCCTATTTAAGAGGGCATAAGGGCCTTGGGAAACTGTGGATCAATGAAAGACAAGTGTCTCAGACCACATTTCCCAGGGTATCGCGTTCAAGATCTACATGTGGCAGCCAGTACTCACCACCCCTCTGGGGACGCAAGGGTGAGCCAACGCTCACAGCTCTGATCAAGGACACTGCACATATTCCACAAAACTAAGCAAATCTAAATATAGACCATGTGGTGTCTTATCTGCGTTCCATTAAACGGGCATATTTATGGAGCCGTGAGTGTTTATTTACAAGGAACCCCCCATGTCAGCACTATCCATGTCCCTGCGGCAGGGGAGAGAAGCGAAACCTGTACAGACCTGATGTGACAGGCAGCTCCCAGAGCCCCGTCCCTCGCCTGGCAGCAGGGGACAGACGGCACAGGACGCCAGCCTGCCCGGCAGGCAAGGGAACAGGCTCTCCCCCACCGCCGATCACCTCGCCCATCGCACCAGCCGGTCGTGGGAGGCTTCTTGCCCAAGCGAGCTGGTGGAGTGGGAGCGCTGATAAAAGCAAGGGGTGTTGTGCGTTGCAGCCTGGCATTGAGAAATTGAAAGAGCACCTACGCGAGCCGGGCATCCAGCTTGCAGCAGTTGGGACAGAAAGGTCTGTAGCAAAGGGGAGCGTAGGTTTCTGGTGTGCAGACCCTTAGGATTAAGGCACTGGCTTTGAGAGTAGAAAGGTGTTGTGTGTTAAGAACGCCCTTTTCAACCTAACTCCCCTCATCCAGCACCCCAGTGCTTCCACCAAAAGCCTCTAGGAACTGAGAGCACACACAAGACTTGTTTAAGACAGAAGAGTCACTCACCAGTGTCCCACTGACCAGGAAAATCAGAGCTCAGAAGTCACGTCAGCAGGTCCTGACACCTTGGGCAGGCAGCATGTATTCCTGGCAATGAGGAAACTACTTTTAGATAGACAGATAAAGGTTCCAGGTATTGTTTTTCACCATTTTACACCCCGTTTCCATTTATTAGTAGCCAAAAGTCACTTACACGTGAGGTTTACACTGATACTGCCGTTAAACACCACAGATAAGAAAACAGCACTGGACTTGCAGCTGATTCAGCAAATAAAATGAAGGTGGAAGCAGGCAAGAGCGGCACCAGTGACTACCCTGCCACATTGGTCCTTCAGCTAAAGTCTCACCGAGGTCTCGGCTCTAAGAGGAGACCCGCTCCCCAGACATCAGCGCTGCTGCTTCAGGTCACTGCTGAGAAGCTCCATTTTAAAGCCTTTGAGAATCTCTGACCTTCCTTATCTGCCTGGACTTTTGCTCCCCTGGTCGTTAGTGTTCCTCACACCCTGGTTTAACCGTCCTTCCCTCTCCCGACCCCAGGGGCACAAGCCGTCCTCGTGGGCTCTCAGCCAAATGCCAGCACACAGGTCTTGTTAAAAAAAAAAGGTCCTTTTCATTTTTACAGTAGAGTAGTTCAGCTGGAAGGGACCTACAGCGATCAGCTACTCCATCTCCATTTTCACCTGGTTCTTCAGTTGTCCTCCTCCACAGTGGGTACAGCTTCAGAGCCAGTTTAACCCAGACAGCCCACATCACAGGGACGCTTTCCGCAATCACCGCATTAACACTCAGCACTACATCGTAGGTCAATATATTTCTTTTAAGAAGCAGTTTTGTTTGCATTTCTCTCATTTTGGGGTTGTATTTTAATCTCCACCTTTGCCAAACTGTTCTAAATTAATGCCACTGCCTCTCATCCCCACCACAGGGTGTTGCCAGACAGCAGGGGGGTGCCCACGCGCAGGGACAAGCACCCCACATTTCCCATCACACCGGAGCGGGCAATAAAGAGGGTAACTGGGAAGCTGCGGTGCAGAAGCAGTCAGGCTCCGGGTCTCCTGAAATACGCTTTCATGTGAGGGGGAAGAAAACCATCAACAGAAACCAGATGCTCCGCGCCTGCCCTCCACGGGCTGCGAGACAAGCAGCCAGCTGTCGCAACAACTTTCACCCGCCGCCTGAAAACGCGGCGGTTGTTTTGCCCCCCGATCTTTCGGCCTCAGTGATGCGTGGTGAGCGTGAGCCATCTCTCACCAGTTATGCAAGCCCCAGAGCAGAGCGCTGAATCGCTCCACTGCCACCTCTTGCCCAAGAGACATAACCAGGAGGTTACCCAAAGGGGGAACCACCCCCTTGTAGCTATGGTTAGGGAAGAGTCAGAGCAGAGCCACTTCTGCAGGAGCTGGGGCAAAAGCCATCCAGAGCACTGGTTCCCAGCATCTCCTGCTGGGAGGAAGAACCGTGATGCAGGCAGCTCTCCCCCCGGGGCTGCTGCACCCAGCATCTGCAGGATGGGACAAGACCCTACTCAGCACCTAGATGCGTCCCCACCAACGCAGTACCATTATTTAGATGCCACCTGCATCATATTCAAATACAGAAGGGCACCATGTAAAACCCACTGCCTGCAAGACACTTCCAAAACAGGACACCCCATAAATGACATCGCCTTCCACAGAAGTGGGATTTAATTCCTCCCACGTGACGTGGGTTGAGGAAAGTCCCTCGTAGCAGCGTCCAGTGCCCACCCACGTAACAGCCCCCACGCCTCCTGCATCCCCGCACAGCTTTTCTCCAGCTGCAGCATCAGCTGATTGCCCTCGGTTGTGGCCATAATTGGACCGAGGAAGTTCACGCCAGAGCAATCAGACCTTACCCAGATGCACGTCCCCTTCCTCTCATCGCTCTTGTGGACTCACATTCCCTTGCACAAGTAGGGGAAGATGTCAGCCAAGCTGCGGCACAGCTTACCCCCCTCACCTTCATGCTCAGACATCACACGGGAGAAAACCAGACACGCTTATAGCCTTTAACTCTGATTATTCCTCTCCCAGTGACTTGAGATTTCAGCATTTGCCCCTTTGCGAGCCACAGGGAGTTTGGGCCAGACTGACTTCGCTTGGCTCCACGACAGCAGGTTAAAAATTATTCCTGAGTGCACCTCTAGCCGCAGAGAGGGGGACAGCCGCAGATCCAGTTAGCTATTAAATGGAAAAAGAGGCTGGATTATCCAGTTATTTTGTCTTAAGTACATTGGGATTCAGGAAACAAACACCTAGTGAAAAACTAACTGACCCGAGGCAAATTCTTGCCTGATGAAAAACCTATTTTTGCGCTTCATGCCTTTGTCATTCAGAATTCCACCGCGAGATCTTACACCTGATCTGTTTACAGACAAGCACGATCTGGGGCAGACATCTGCCAACGCCTCCTGCACCTGATGGGCCTTCCTCACTCCTCTTCCTCACTCCTCCGGGTGCTGGTACGCGATGCCAGAGGGACAGCTGTCCAAGCCACGCAGTGCCAACACGTGGCTCTCAGAGCTACCAAACCTCAGCCTGGCACTTTTTTTCCCCCCCCTAGCTCAGCACACTTTCACAAGGCCCATCCGAAAGTCACAGCACAGCCGACAGCTACTGACCCAATCTGATTTGACTCAGTTCTAACCGGCTGCTTTGGAGAAGGAAGAAGAGGTTTTATTCAAATGAGTAATTACAGCCTTAACTTCCTCCCCCAAAGCAGATAGGTTAAATCTTCCTCCCTACCTGTGCAGAGGCACTCGGGGCACTAACCCAAGGCAGCCTGGCTCGCTCTTGTTCCCCAGCAGACGGGGAAAAAGCACCGACGGGGTCTGCAGACCGGCGTGAGATGCCAAGCATGTGTCCATCTCCCTTCAGGAGGCGGCGCACATTGCCCCGAGATCGCTGGTACTCCTTTGACCAAGTCCTCGGAGGAAGATGAGTCATTGCCCAGCTCATGTGGGAGGAGAGCATGCCACAAAACGCTGCAAAGCCAGAGCTGGCTTCTCATGAAAACCAGCTTCTGAAGAAACTTTTAATGCTGAAGGCTCCTGCCCCAGGCTTAAATAAGGGGGAATAAAGAGGAAGGAGCAGCTTACCCTAAAGAAGGGGCACATCTACCTGCCCTGCACCACCCACAACCCCCCAAGTGCCTTTGGATGCTTGGTCCTGGCCCAGGGGTGCCTTGCTTAGCCTAGGGAGAAAGAAATCCCCCATTCCTCATGTAGGAACTGCAGGAAGATCCCCAGTACCTTCGTTTTCTTTGTGCTGGGAACTCGCAGCTGAAAGATCCTGGCAGTCACATCCAACAATGTCAACGGGATCACTCAGAGGCAGACGAAAAGTCACTGGGGAATTACCAACAAGTGCAATTACTGCCCTGCTGGGGTCTCAGCCTGGCATTTGAAATCGCTTCCCCTGCTTCAAAAAAATACTAATTGGGAGATTAAGATACATTTTAAAGCCAACCATTAATCAGGCACTTATCTGAATCAGAAGCCAGCCTGTTGATAAGAAACAGGTTGGAAACCCTGAAACACCAGTTAAGCACCCCAACAGCACCCAGGTAACTCACCAGTTTCAGAGCCCCCCAGAAAGGGTTTGGAGAGCCCCAGAGAAGGGCCCACAAGGGCAGGACACAGGGAAAGGGGACAGGGGTGACTTCCCCTCGTGGGGGCCAGAGAGTGAAGCTCAGGAAGGGGCTCAGGGCTACAGAGAGGAAAGGGGGAGTTCACACCAACAAGGGGTACATGACTGGGCCCAGTTGCTCCCCATCCTCATGCCAACCTCCGTGGGAATTGCCAGCCAGCCCAGAAAGGGTTATGTGAGCCAGAATTTAGGGGGAAGGAAAGCACCCCCAACACAGTCACATTCAGCCCCCAGGACACCCCACGGCTCCAAGCTGAACCCTCATTTCTGGGCCCAGTAAGGGGTGGTCAGAGCAGAGACTGGGCAGCATTGGGGGGGCCCTGACACCCAAAAACCAGGAGCCACCCCCACAGCTCAGAGAGCCTACAAGGGACAGGGACACCCCCAACCCTAAGGAGTCCCCAGTTTTGGCAGGTGAAGCCCTTTACAACCCTGATAGCCCCCAGATGAGGGGAGACACTGAGTGTCAGGGGACCTCATGTGGGACCCTCAACCTGGTGGGGGGGGCCACAAACATACATAGGATCCCCAAACCAGGATGAGAAACACGTGGAGCCCCGTGGGACCCAAGACAGGGAGCACACAGAGCACCAGGGGAGGCTCAATACCCCCACAGGACCCCCAAACCCCAGGGGGACTCAGTGGACACCCCCCCCCCCAAACCCACAGGACCCTCTAACCAGCAGGGGGAACCCGGGCTGACCCACACCCACACCCTTCCGGCCACGGGGGGCACCAGTGTCCCCCGACACCCGTGTCCGTGGGACCACGGCAACAGCCGCCTACCCCGACGACCCCCACCCACGCCCGGCACCACCCGTGTCCCAGCGACCACCAGAGCCACCACCGCCCCCAAGACCCAGCCCACGGTGGGCACCGAGTGGGGGCTTCCCCTCAGAAGCAACATCCCCAGCGCCCCCCGCCCGGTACCTGCGCTCCGGCACCGCCACCCCCTCCATGGCCCCGGAGCCGCCTTTTGACGGGAACCGGCCGGCTCCGCGCCCCGCCCCTCCCCGCGACCACGCCCCCTCCGAGACACGCCCCTCCCCGCCATCGCCAATACCAGCGCGGCGCCGCCTCAGCACCGCCCCCTAGGAGGCGTGTCTGCGCCGACACCGCCTACCAGCACCTAATAAGGATCGCTGCTGCGCGAAACTCCGCCCACTAGGGGCGTGGCGAGGGCTGGCGGGAGGTTGCACGTGGCTGCCTGCGGCGCGGGGGCTCCCACTGGGCTGCCCGGCTTGGGGACCCCAACGGCCGCAGCCCCCCTGCCCAGCCCGGCCACCGCCTTCGGCCCAGCCCCTGCCCGTGCTGCCCCGCTCCCGTGCCTTGTGGGGAGCCCTGTGCTCTGCCAGGGGCTGCAGGGATGCCGCGGGGGGCTTTTGGGGTGCCGCTGCCTGGCACTTTTGGGGGGCACAAGCCCTACAGAAAGCCCAATGGGCTCAGGCAGCTTACCCATTTCCTCCCGGCCTGTGATCAGTCCCTTACTGGGACAGGGCAAACACCACCAGTACAATAGTGCCCCCCCCAGCACTCCCAGGCAAACTGTCTCCCTGCAGCACCAGGTCCTGAGCGCATTTGAGTGTGTGTGTCCCCCCCCGCACCTCACCCTTGCTCTGGTGTCTCCTGGAAGCCCAGAGGTTGCAGAGCTCTGTCCCTGGAGCCGGTGGCGGTTCAGAGGCTGCTTCCCTTCCGGATTTCTAAGTAACAAGCCCCCACGTACTCGGAGCGCTCGCTGCATTCATCACCTAGCAAACAAACTCCATCTGGCTTATGCAGCTGCAGTATTTGCTGGGCTTATCTCCCTCCTCTCCTATTTTCAGGAGGACACCCGAGAGACCTGCCACCGCACACTGCAAAACCTCTATCTGATTACAGCCTTGAGAGAGTTCTTGTATTTTTCTACTCTTAGATCAGATTAAGGGCAGAGGGAGAGCTGATTCATCCTCTGCCTCCAGACTAGAGACAGCAGCATCTGCAAGGGCCTCAGCGCAACTCCAAGTGCCGGAGACGTGTACGACCAAGGGTGGGCAGGTTCCCGGCAGAGTCGTGGCTGTTTGCAGCATCCAGACTGCTCCGGTCGGCCCCGCGGCTGCTCTCGGCATGCCGCAGAGTCCAGGGCTTCATGTCCCAAGCATGAACCGACCCTGTGCAAAACCTTCGCAAGTCTGGGGGCCAAGGGCTCACAGGACACCTCGGTTTGGCTGCTTCTGTGGGACCTGGTGGTATTTGGGACAGCGCAATAAGCTGGGTCACAAATACTGACCTTGACCACCCAAAATCCCATTACCGGTGACGTGAGTCAAACTTGGAGCGTGGGGGTTTGGGCTGAGCCGGTTCAGCCGGTGTCACAGCCCCAACCCAAAGCTGCTCCATCGCTCGGGCTCGTTACACCCCCAGTCTGAAAAACTCAGGATGTTTGGCAGTTTTTCCCTTTCCAACTTCAAAACCCCATCCAGGGTTCAGCCACCAGCAACATCGAATAAAACAGCAAGAAATGCCCTGAGAAAGGCCCTACGAGATGCTCCCAGGGTTTATTAAGTGTCCCCTAAACCCAAAATCCCCGGTGAAAATGAGCCCCCAACGCACACGAGCGAGGCAGACGGCAATCACCGCCTCTCAGCTGCAATCACCGGGTTCAACAGCTCTAATTTGCGTGGGGTAAACATTTCACTAACTGTTTTCAAATGGATTTAATGAGGCCAATGAGAGAAAACAACGTCTGGGAAGAAATGGGAGACGATTAGAGGCAATTTAGTGGCGCAGAACCTTTTCAGGAGGGTGGGGAGTGGGTGATTTTGCACGGGCACAGTCGCACACACACGTTCCATCGCCGCTGATTTCCACCATCGCAGCCATTTAAATGTTAAAATATGTCCCAAGCCTTCGGACAACAGATGTCCCACTGACCTCGCCTTGCCGGGACCGGTGCAACATGCTCCTCAACCCCATAAAAAACTGTTCTCCTGCCAAACCCACCTTTTTTTTCCACAGCCACGGCTGCGTTTGTGCCCCAAGCTATGGGGAAGGCTTGCAGCTGATGAGAGGTTTAATTTGCTCCCTCCGTCATGACCTGTGGTGGTCATAGCTGTTTTCCAGCAGCTCTCCTGCTGCTTTCCCCCCTCAATCCCCCTCACACGAGGGAATCCGGGGCCAGACCCTGGCACAGCTCTTGCTTTCCTGCTCGGCTCGTCGTTGCACCCCCGTGACTTGCATCGTGCTGGCAAGAAGCTGCACAAGAGGATGCAAAACCCCTCCTGCGCGGGAGCCCGGGGGCGCGCGCGGATGCAGGAGGATTTAATTCTTGCACCACGCATGGGGTGGGAACGGTGACCGAGAGCTGTGACCGTGAGCCGGTGTCTTCACACTCCTCCAGGCTGGGAAAAGGGGTCCCTCGCCTCGGTGGGGGATCGGTGGGGCTGGGGGAGGATGAGGATGGTTCAACAGCCAGGGTGGGATGTTGAGTGGGAGGAATCAAAGCCCTCCTCGGCCACGGGCACGGCCAAATCATGTCACTTCCCCAGCTAACCCTGACGGGCACACGGAGAAGGGAAACGTTCCACAACTGGGCTGGAAATTGCTCCGCAGCCACCGGCTTCACCAACGGGGTTCCACCGCGGCGGCGGCAGCTCCCCCGGGAGCGGCGCTGCCCCGTCCCGCTCCGCCCCGGGCAGGGGGATGGAGCCAGCTCTCCCCGGGGCGACTTACGTGCCTGCTCCGTCCCCCCGGTGAGCAAAAGTTTCTCAGGAAGCGGTTGCAAAATCCCGCCAGTGTGGCGATGTGCCGGGCGGGGTGTGGCTTGGCACCCCCCCTCCCCTTTTCACCCGTCCCCACTGGCTTTGTGGGGAGAATGGATTTAAAATGGGAAGAAGAGGGATTAAGCTCAGGATACACCACGGCAAGAAGAGCTGAGGAGAGGCTGCTGCGGGGTTTTGCACTGCCGTTTTTGGAGGCAGCGTCTTCCCCACCCACCTGGCGATTCTCTGTTGTCTAATATAGGGTTGAGCTTGCCCCACAGCCCGTCCCCAGGGGGCTCAGTGCTGGTTTCCCCTTCCCTGTCCCCTCTCAACATGCCATTCGCAGCGTCCACCCATGCAGCCGTCTGTCCGCATGGGTCAGTCCTGCACCCAGCACCTTCCTCGGGCGTGCAACAACCATCTCAGGGGCGATGGGAGATGCACAGCCCGCAATTAGGCAACTAGGAGGTGGCAATTAGCGCGGGGGGAAAGGCGAGCTGGGAAGCCTCCCTCTCCCTGGCATTTTGCTCCTGGGAAGGAGAGAATAAATGATCCATAAAGTTTCCATCGGCGACGCACGGGAGAGCAGCAGGAAGCATCTGCCTCCGGAGCGTGCGAGGCCGATGGAAATATTTAATTTCGCCGTAAACTTTATTTTGATGGTTTGGGTGATTATGAGGGGAAGGAATTCGTTTTTCCAGTAAGTTCTCACGTTTGTTGCGGAGGAAAAAAAATTCACCAGTGTTTGCACGGGAGGGAGTTCATTAAATAAATGTTGACCCAAATGGGGTGTTTTTGCTCATTCCTGACCCAGAGCTGTCGGGGCTGGGGGTGGTGGGAGGAAAGAGCTGGTTGGACTTTTTTTGCCCCAAAATTCAGAGGTTTAGAAACACTTGAGATGCTGCATTACATCAAGGCCGGGTCGTGGGGTGCTGGGGGCGATGCTGGGCTGAACCGGCTGCTGCACCGGGGCCTTCGGGCTGTAAAACTGGAAAAAAAAAAAACGAAATAAAAACGTCAGGAGAGTTGGGGAGGGGATCGTAAAGGAGACGGAGCAAAGATCAAGCGCCTGGCGCTGCCGTCACGAGGGCAGAGACCCTGCGGGTCCGTTTCAGGGGGGAATTGGGCTTTTTCCATAGTTTTCTCCCTGCGGTGGGGACGTCCCCAGGGTGCAGAGCCCAGGGTGAGGGTGCTGAGGACCCCCCGACTGACACCCCCAGGAAGCGCCGGGGGAGAATGAGTTGATATCTGGTGAGGCTGCGGCAAAGGGTGGAGCGTGCCAGGCTCTCACGGCCTCGCACATTTTGCATGAGCACGCAGAGTCTTGCACAGCCTTGTACCAGCTCACATTGCTGTGCCAGCTTGCACAAGCACATGCGAGCTTGCACAAGCACACATGGCCTTGCACAGACTCACATGAGCTTGCAAGAGCATGCACAAATCTGCATGGCCCTGCACAGCCTCGCACGAGCACACATGGACTTGCACGAGCTTGCACGAGCATACATGGCCTTGTACAAGCATTCACGAGCTTGCATGAGCATGCACAAGCACACACAGCCTTGCATGGCCTCACACGGGCATGCACGGCCTCGTGTGATCTTACACAAGCATGCACGGGCATACATGGCCTTGCACAAGCACACACGACCTCGCACGAGCATGCACAGCTTCGCACGAGCATGCACAAGCACACACAGCCTTGCTCGAGCAAACACAACATCGCACGAGCTTGCACAGCCATGCACAAGCCTTCATACTGGTGTGGGAAAGCTCCATACTGGGATGGTTGCCCTCATACTGATGTGTATGGGTTCCAGACTGGGCCTGCTGATGTGTGAGTGGTTCATACTGGGATGGATGCCCTCATAGTTGTAGAGGGGGGGCTCCATACTGGGACAGGTGCCCTCACATTGCGGGGAGGTGGGTCCATGCTGGGATGGGGGCCCTTATACTGGTGTGTGAAGGTCCCATACGGGGTTGGGTGCTCTCACACTGGGGTGTGGGGGCTCCATACCGGGTCAGGTGCCCTCACATTGCGGGGAGGCGCGTCCCTACTGGACCAAGAGCCCTTATACTGGTGTGTGAAGGTCCCATATTGGGTCAGGTGCCATCATGCTGGGGTGGGGGGTGGCTCCATACTGGGTCAGGGGCCCTCACATCGTGAGGAGGCGGGTCCATACTGGGACGGGGACCCTTATACTGGTGTGTGAAGGCTCCATACTGGGCCAGGTGCCCTCACACTGGGAGGAGGCTGGTCCATACTGGTATGAGGGCCCTTACACTGGTGTATGAAGGTCCCATACTGGGTCAGGTGCCCTCATACTGGGGATAGGCGGGTCCAGACTGGGACAGGGGCCCTTATACTGGTGTGTGAAGGTTCCATACTGGCTCGATGCCCTTCCACTGCTCGGGGGTGAGTTCCGTACCGAGCCCCTCCTCGTTCCCCCCGCGCATGCGCGTTCTGCCCCGCCGGCCGGCCCCGTGCGTGCGCATGCGCAGGGAGGGAGGGGCAACTCACAGCGCGCATGCGCACAAAGACACGCCCATCCGCCCTCGGAGGACCCCCCGCGTAGCTGCGGCGCATGCGCAGTTCCGGAACACGCCCTTCAGTCTCGTCAAAAGGGTGGGGCCATGGGCACGCCCCCTCTGCGGCGCAGCGCATGCGCACTGATGGAGAGGCACGCCCGGGCGGGGCCTTTCGTCACGGTGAGGCGTTGCCCACAAAGCCCCTCCCATTGAGCTGGCGGGTGGGGCGGCCCCGCGGTGACGAAACGCCCCGCCCGGGCGTGCATTGGGCGTTAAGCGAGGGGGCGGGCTCTTCGGGAACCCGCCCCATTCATCCCGCCCTGAGCTCTGTACGCTTGCGCTGGCCACGGGGGGGCGGGGCCAGGGCTGGGCTCCGCCCGCCGCCGCCTCGCGGCGTTGTCATAGAGACGGCGGCTGCGCAGGAGGGGGTGAGGCTGCGGCGGCGGGTCTGAGGGGCGGCGGGGGGGTGTCTCTCTCATGGGGGTGTTGGGGGACACGTCTCTGTGAGGTCGTTTGAGGGGAGCAGTAGTTTCTGGGGGGGGGTCTGAGGGGCTGTGGGACCCTTGAGGGGGGAGGTTTGAGAGGGGAGTTGGAGGGAATGTCTTTTTTTGAGGCGGGGGGTGTCTAAGAAGGTATGCTTGACTGTGGAGGAGGGGCAGGTCCCCTCTGGGGGGTCCTGAGGGCTCTAGGTCTCTCTCTCTGGAGGCTGTTGGCTTCTGGGGGGGGTCTCTGCTTAGGGGGGCCTTCTGGAAGTGAGCCTCCACTGAGGTGTCCTGAAGTAGCGTGTCTCTTTTTGTGGGGTGCTGTGGAAGTCACCCCTTTGGGGGGAGGTCTCTGTGGTGGGTGTTGGACCCCCCTGCCCTGGCAGGGTGTCTCTGTGTGCGGGTATTTCTCTAAGGGATGTTGGGGGGAAGGTTGTTCCCCTCATGCCTGTAGTTCAGGGTAGGGCTTCCTCGTTGGCCAGAAGCAGGCTGAAAACCTATTTAATGACCAGGACTTCTCTTGCTGCCTCCATCATAGGTTATGCGGCTTTCCTACAGCAGCTGCAATGGGTTCTGTGCTTTCCCTCTCCGTTAATAACGCTTCTTCAAGGCAGAGGAAGAAGGCTGAGGATGATGACGATGACTTACTCGATAGCCGAGACCGTGTGGAAGACATTGCCAAGTTCCCGTATGTTGAATTCACAGGTCAGGACAGCATCACCTGTCCCACTTGCCAAGGCACCGGCTGCATTCCCACAGGTGACTGCTCCTCCCACTTAAATAAGAAAAGAAAACGTTGCTTACTTAAGTGAGCAACCTCACATGTGTTTGGAATTGGTTAACGTGCTCCTTTTGCTTTCCAGAGCAGGTAAATGAGTTGGTGGCTCTGATACCCTACAGTGACCAACGGCTTCGTCCGCAGAGAACGTAAGTGTGTAGTAAGAGAGCAATTACATCTTTGCAAAGAGGGCTCTTTTGTTGTTTGCTGCCACAACTAAACGCTTCACCCAGCCTGCTGCTTCTTCTAGTGGTTTGTTTTCATCCAAGTATGTCAACAAATACAATTTAAAGTTTAACTTTGCTTCCTGTGAAATCCCACTGTGGGGTGAATGTGGAAACAATGATTCTACTCACACGCTTCATCCCCGCAACCTTTACTGAAGCTTTTAGAGAGAACCTCGCCAACAGCAAAAAAAATTAGATTATGAGAACACTGTGGGGGCTAAAATGATTCTTTGGTTACTCATTACCAAAGAATAAGCTGTTTAAAGGGTGACGATTTTGAGCAATTTCAGATATTGAAAACATTAGAGCAGCACTTCTGTGTCCCTTCTAGGGAAGAACAAATACGTGTTGTTTGCTGCGTAGGTTGGGTTTCAGATACGAGGTCTCTTGCAGCTGCAGACGCTGCGTTAGGGCGAAGGAGGTGACCCCTTCCCTGCCTCTTCCAGGAAGCTGTATGTCCTGCTGTCGGTGCTGCTCTGCCTGCTGATATCGGGGCTGGTGGTTTTCTTCCTCTTCCCACACTCGGTCCTGGTGGATGACGATGGTATTAAAGTGGTTCAAGTTTGGTTCGACAAGAAGAACTCCGTTGTCATTCTTGCCATCACGGTACGGTTTTCGTGCGTCTTTGTTCCTGAGGGAATAAATTCTGCGCTGAGCTGCCAGGAAGGTCACTCCTACTCACACCCTCCCCCTGTGTTTTTCCATCCAGGCCACTTTACGGATCAGGAACTCCAACTTCTACTCAGTGACGGTGACCAGCCTGACTAGTCAGGTGCAGTACATGAACACTGTCATAGGAACCCAGCAGATCACCAACGTCTCCAGCATCCAGCCGCTGAGTGACAAACTGGTATTTGTCTTTCGTTGCAGTTATGATGTAGGCGTCACCAAATCAAGCGTGAAACCCGCAGGCTGCTACGAGTTAACTTGATGATAGTCTGTCCATACCTTAAAGCTTTGCTTGGCAAAGTAGCCTCATGGCTAGAGCAGCCTGTGCTTTACGCATGCCAGCTGAAAGGCAACAGCAAGTAGGAAAGACTCTGAAGGGGGTGGATTTAAGCGAGTACTTGAGCTGCATGTGGATGTGTCTTTATCTTTTACAGGTGAACTTCACTGTGAAGGTGGAGCTGGGTGGACCTTTCTCCTATGTGTAGTAAGGATTTGCTACTCTCTGCATATAGCTGGGGTTGGGGGTGGGTTTAAGCTGCTTTAATTAGAATCTGCTCTGGAAATGACTTGTTTTCTGCTAACTTCCAGGAAAGTAACTCTTTGCTAGAAATGACTTGAAAGGCCACTTTGTCGGGGTGTTGTGACGTGGCTTTTGGACCATGTTTGTTAGCACCAAAGAGAAAATATCATCAGAAGATACCGAGAAACGCAAGTGTTTCTGCAGCCCTGTTTAGCCCATCCTGACCTATTTCTTTGTTTTGATTTCTTCTAGTTTCTTTTGCACGTTTCCCAAGGTGAAGGTACACAACATAGTGATCTTCATGAGGTAGGTGGTTTTCTGCTCGGCTCCTGATTCAAAAGGGAATTGCTGCCGCAGCAAATCTAGGGTACATGAAGAAAATCCCACTTGGCAAGCACCCCAGCCTGGTTCACTGTGTCAGCTTTTAATCCAGGCCAGTTGACACAGTTGGGTGAAATGTAAGACAGAGGAGAGGACACCAGGTTGCTCCGTGCCGAGCTTTCACGCGAGGGGTGGTGTGCTCCAGAGGCTGCGCTCGCCAGCTCTGCGCATCCCTGCCCGCTGCAGCGAGTCATCTTGAGCAAAAATTTGAGGATCTGCAGCTTTTGAGGGGGAAGAGGGGTTACGTGAGGCATGTAAAAACCTGATGGGGTGGCTTTATTTTGATAGAGGGCTTGCTGTCGCAGGTCCTGTCCGCACTAAACTGCTCTCTCCTCTCCCAGGACATCGGTGAAGCTCTTGTACATCGGCCACAAGACGCAGAGCGCTTTGGAAACGTACCACTACGTGGATTGCAGCACCAACTCCACGGCCGCCCAGGACCTGCCACCTCTGCCACCCCCTTTGACACGAGGCGCAGCCAAAGCCGAGAGCAAGGCCTGAGGGCGCAGCTGACGTCTTCCGTGGGCGGGCGGTTGTGCAGATGGGTTTAGAGAAGGGACTGGGAACTTTCAAATGGAACCAGTGACTTTGGTGGGAGTTGTTTGGAAGCTCTGGGTCCTTTCTGCGCTTTCCTGTGGGCAGCTGGGCTGCGCTGCTGGCCTGTCTGCATAACCCGCTTGGGGCATTGCTCACACGCAAGCGCACAGATCCCTTCCCAAAGTCGGGGTCCTGCTGGGCCTGCCTTCCTCTTGGCTTCTGAAGAACTAGCTTTTGGTAGGGAAACTGGACAGCCAAGCTTCATGCTTTGGGGTCTGAAGATCCCAAAGATTTAGAGTTGACTTGTGCAGCTGTTTTGAAGCTTAGCCCTGTTGTCGGGTCCTTTCAGGGTAAACAGAAATTAGTTCTGTGCAATTAATTTATTCCACTTGTGTTTGGTGTCAGGGTGTCGCTGGCTTGTTTCAAAGCCTGGCTGGATAAAAAGGGATAGTTCTTTGCGAGGAACGCACAGATAACCTCTCTAATTTGCACTAGTAGGAGGCAAAGGAATCGAAACCTTCGAAACACACTTTCCCTGTTGTGCAGATTTCGTTTGCTGGCAGCTGAGGCCACCTACAGCAAACCAATACCAAAACACCCCTGTCTTAATGAGAGGGCCTCGGTAAGCGCGGCGCTGCTGGGGACGTGCGACGGGCCCCTGTGAATTAGACCTTCCTCCTCCTCCGCGCACGGCCCTGAACCCTCCTCTCCCCACATTTGGCAGCTGCGGGGGTCTCTGGGGCTTGAAACCGGGGAACTCGCAGCTCAGTGTTGCTTTGTTACTTGTGCCTGCAGCAAACGAGCCCGGATTTAAACTGATTTTGTGGGGGTTGCTGTTTTCAAAGGCTTACCCCCAGGAGCCGTTCCCGACGGACGGCATCAACCCCGTTCTTAAAGCGAATAAATGCGAAAGCTCAGCCCGCCGCGGTTCTCGCTGCGGAGTTGTGCCGTTTGCAGCCGGCAGCGTTTCATTCTGCCTCCGCCCTTTGTAGTTTTTCTGGCACTTGATTGCTGCGGCTGCCCGCGTTTCCTCTCTGCCGGCACCTACGCCTGTCTCTGGCTGCCTGTTGGATGCGAGGTTGTGTGACAGGGGGTCTCTGTGTGTGTGTGTGTGGTAAAAAAGCACAGATAAAGGCTGCAAGGGAAAGGGATCGTGGTGGTTTTCAATGAAGGATACTTTATCTTGTGTGAGTGTGAATTAAAAGCACACCTTGCTTTTTTAAAAAGTGGCGTTTCTGCCTAACGGTGTTTCTAGGAGTGAATTCTACTTATTAAAGCCGAGTTGTACATTTCTGTGCAGAGTCCTTTATTCAAAGAAAAGCTCTGGCTTCCTCCTGCAGAAATCAAACTTTGTCCTAGAGTTAGCGCTCTGTGGTGTGACTGGTGTCATGTCGCCTATTCTCTACTGGTGATTTTTGGGGTTTGGGGCTGAGTAACTCAAGCAAGAGAGCAGCGAAGCACCTCCCTTCCCACCCCGGGCAGTTGGGACCAGTGACCGGAGTCACCGACCCAACCTCCGTGGCTGTTGCGCTGCACAGTCCCTGCCGCTCTCGGTCATGAGCTTCTCACACGACTTCTCTAAACCCACTGATTTATGATGAGTCGAGCTTTCTTTTTTAAGGAAAATGAGGAAATCACAAACTTTGCTTTTTAGCCATTTCATTTCCTGAACTTCCTCCTTGTCTGGGAGCTTCTCCTTGTGGGGCGACGCAGCCTCCTGTTCCCCAGAGTTGTCTCTTCCCCCCCCTTGCTGTTGTCTTAGGCTGCAGCCGCATGCCCCGGTCTTAAAACCAGCTCTGCTGCGGGCGGGGGTTGCTTTTAACTGTGTGATTTTTGGGGGGTGCTCAGTGGGTGTCTGCAGCAGGAACCCTAAACCTGCTGCTTGGCCCAACTAATTCAGGCTTTGCCCCGAACTAGTTGTGTGACAGCCGGCGGTGGTGAGCCAGAGCGCTAATAATTAGGGGTGCCCTCCAGGTCATGTGGTGAAGCACTTGGCCTTTTAAAGGGTGTTTTATTCTGAAAATCCTTCTTAATCCTCCAATCCTTTTTAATGAATTTCTTCTGCCAATGTTTTTTAAAGATCCCAGCCCTGCGGAGGCTGCCTCAGGTGCTTTAGCAGGAGTGGTGGCTGCTGTGTTGCCAGCTGTGAGCGTTTAAAATTGAGGTGAGGGCCCCAAAGTAGTGTGTTTAAAGGTTGTTTTTTCTTAAATCCTTTAAAGTCGTAATTTCTCTTAATGAAAAACTGCGGTGCCCATGCTATCACCGGACGCAAAAAGCTGAGGCGTTAACAAAAGCACTGTCATGAAACTGAAAACCCCCAACAGCAGCTTGTTCCGTCCTGCACGCAGAGCTCGAGCGTGTCTGTTAACTCTTGCGGGGTCAGCGGGCTACTTAATTCTTTAAAATAGTAAAAAAATAAAAAGATGATACTATTGAGGCTTTTCCTCTAATTAGCAAAGCCTGTTTAAGGCTTGACATATGTAACTTCTTACGACAGCGTAAAGGCGCAGCTGCGGTACGCGCCAGCCTGCGCACGCCATGGCTGCGAGCTCCGCCGCCTTCGGTGTTGCAACACACGTCCTGAAATCGCGTTTTTTGCCTGCGCCAAGCGGGACAAATCCCGTGGGGAGGAGGGTTAAAGGGCACCCCCTTGCCGTGCTCGTGCTGATTCGCCTCAGGATCGGTCCCAGCGTCCCCCTCCCCGTTGGTTTTACTGGTTTCCTTTAACCGGTGTCCCGAGCGCTCGCCTTGACTCACCCCGGTTCTGTTCAGGGGTGCGATGGGACGAGAGATCCCTCAACGGAAACCTCGCGGCTGCTGTGTTGGCTCCCGGGGTTTCAAGATTTTTTTCACTTAAAATCGTTTTCCCCTCCCTTTTTTTTGGCTTTTTGAGGGGTTTATTTGGTTTGGGGTATTTTTTTCCCTTAGTCTGAGGTAGCCTCAACCCAGAAAAGTTGGAGATTTGACCCAAAACCTTTCTTTATCACGGCTGAGAAATGGGGAGAAAGGAGTTAGACGGCAGCAAACGCCTCCGCGCGGCGACAAGAACAAAGCCCAGCTCGACTTGTACTTTCCACCAAAAGTTTTTTTTTTTTTTATATCAACTGATGTTAAAAAATACAGACTTGTTTTACAAGAATAGCACCATTTTTTTTGTTTTTCTCGTATTATACATTAGCACTCCTGCTGGTGATACACGGGGGGGGAGGGAAGGGGGCGGGAGGGGATTCGTGATACCTGGATTTGCGAGATCCCTTTTGCAGGGAAGGGCCATCGTACCTGCCAGTTAGATTCCCACCTCCACCTGACCTAAAAAATAGGTCTTACAGGAAGAGAATAAATAAATAAGACTGTGGGGTTTTTTTTTATTTCCCAGCCTGCCCAGACGGCGTTGGAAAGAGGCGGTGGTCCCCGACGGAAGGCCGTGAATCGAGGGGTCGTTGCAGCCATTCAGTGCAGAAGTCGTACGAGCGATTGGAAAGTACTCAGGTCCTTGGGGGCGGGTTTGGGTTTTTAGTTTTCTTTTACGGTATCGGGCTGGATTTAAAAAACAAAACAAACCAACAAACAACAACAAACAAACAAACACACAAATAAAACAATTCTTTTTACAAGAAGCAGACTGGGCCAATATCCACGCCAAACTCCTGATCGGCTCCACCAATGTCCATAGGTGCAATATCTACAATGGGCAGGCGCGAGGTCTTCTGCGATCGGTACTCGATGACTGTCTTGCCCCATTTGCCAGTGTGTTTCTGGGGAGAAAACCAGGAGGGATGTTATTAGATGCTCTTGAGCCTTCCGAACCAACAGCAACCCCACGAGTCAAACCCCAACTCATCATCCCTTCTCTCGCAGCGGCCCACGGACTTACCGTGCAACCGTCCTCCAAGACGCTGTACGTGAACCTGCTGTTGCCCTCGGCTCTGATCTCCACGTCGTTGGATCCCTGGATGAGGATGGCTTTCTTCAGGTTGCCCGTCTCCTCGTCCATGTAGGCGATGCTGTTCTTGCAATGGTAAGTGACGTTCTGGGAGCCTTCGGTGGACAGGAGGCGGAGGAAGGTCATCTGGATGTTGGCGGTGTTGGGAGCCAGATCTTCATCACCGTAGCTAAACTGGAGGGAAGAGGCGAGACATTAAAACCCGCAGGTGTCGCAACAACCCTGTTTTCAGCCGCCTTTTGCGGGGACTTCCATACTTTATGTTCCTAGATGGCTGCAAAAATCAAAGCCCAGCTGACCCAACTCCAAGCTTTCAACATCGTCCTCTAGAACAGCCAGTCCCTCGTATAACATCCATCAACGTAACCCCAAGGAAGGACATCCCACCCCTCCAACCAGACACCCGACACCTTCCCCTGCGCAGCACCGGGCCGGGGAGGGGGGGACACACTTACGTGGAAACCGCCGTTGATGGTCTCTGCGAACCAGACGTGCTTCTTGTCTTTGGTCTTGCTGGTCCACCAGTTCTTCTTGGGGATGCTGCTGGGGTTGGGGTAGACGCAGGTCTCGCCCGTCTCCATGTTGCAGAAAACTTTGATGGCGTCCAAAGTGCAGCCCTGGTTCGGGTCGATCCAGTAATCTCCTGCAGCGGGGGAGGACAAACGGTGTGTGAACATGAGGTTTTGAAGGTCAGAACGAAGAGCGTTGTGGACCTCGCCGTCCTCTTGGTGCTGGGGGAGAGGGACGGGAGGGGGGGAGGGAGGGATGGAGGCTCTTACCGCTCTTCCACTCAGGATGGCAAAGCTTGATGTCGCGGCAGGTCCTGGCTGGGTTCTTCTTGGAGCCCTCGGGGCTGCGGATGCTCTCAATCTGGTTGTTGAGGGACTTGAGCGTGGCGTCCACCTCGACGTCGTGCTGCCGCAGGCTGCCGGCGGCCTCGTCCGCCCGCATGTAGCGGATGGGGTCGGGACCCTTCTCCGTCTGACCCAGGCCAGCGAAAGCTGACATGTCGATGCCAGTGCCTGGGGGGCCAGGAGGACCGGGGGGACCTGGGTTTCCGGGAGGACCCTACAGGGGGAAGAAGATACAATGCTGATGGGCTCTTTGGCGAGCTGGACCCCCTCTTCTCTGCCACCGCCAGAGTTTTCACTCACCGCAGGACCTGGTTCACCACTTCTTCCACGGGGGCCGGGAGGACCGATGGGGCCAGGCATGCCGTTGGAGCCGTCTTTGCCAGAGGGGCCGACAGGGCCGGGGGGACCCTAGGAGAGAGCCCCAAATGGCGGAGGGGGTCAGGTCGTTGCAAGGAGGCAGGGAAGGTGCTGGGGAGCCGATAGCTCCTGCCGTTAGCGAGCGAGGCAGGCGACCTGGGGGGGCTCGAGGATGGAGGTGCCTCCTTTTCCTCTCATCTCCCCAAACGCCACGGGCAGGACTTACCCTGGGACCGGAGGGACCCGCGGGACCAGCAGCACCTTGGTCTCCAGAAGGACCCTGAGGAGGAAGCGAGGGTGGATGGTTATAGCTCTGTGTCCACCATCGAAGGATGCTCAGCCTTTGCAGGGGCTTTGCATGGGCTCAGGGCTCCCTCCACAGCTGCAGAGACCCCAAAGGAGCCACATCCAGTGCCACAGCAAGATATGGGTGGGGGGCTGAGTGCTGAGATCCCAAAAAAACCACTTACGGGTGGTCCGGGAAGACCCTGCAGACCAGTGAAGCCACGGTGGCCCTTCAGGCCCCTCTCTCCAGCCTCTCCTGTCTCACCCTTGTCACCACGAGGGCCTTGGGGACCCTGGAAGGGGAGAAGGGGACATGTCAGGCTCAGGGTGGCAGAACCCAGTGTGCCCCAGGACCCTGCGCATCACACACGGGATGCCCCGATGGGCCCAGCATCACTCACCGGCATGCCTCGAGCACCAGCAGGACCAGCAGGACCCATGGGACCTTGTGCACCCTGGGGAGAGAAAGGAGGGCAGTCGAAAGGGGCCAGGAGCACAGGCTGCTGGGGGGTGCCCTGCATCTTCGGGGGTGTCTGACCCGGCTGCTCGCAGCACCAGGAACCGGCAGCTGCCAGCACTGAATGGCATCTTTAAACACTCTCAGCTGGAGCATCCGCGCCGAGTAACGAACATTGCAAACAAATACCCTGGCAGATTTTCCCCCGGTTAAGCCTCCCGGCGCTTACGGCTCCCCGGGCAGCGCTTGTGCGTAGGCAGAGCCCCGAACTGGGCTCTTGACGCTCATGAATCCTCAGGAAGATGCTCGGAGCCGCTAACGGCAGTCGGGGCACTGCTGAGTTAGCGACAGCCGCTGACGGCACCCGCCTGGCTCTCCCAATTACTCCAAGTAGCTAATTGGTCCCGGGGGGGCCACTGCTATTTCTTCATTTATCTGCGCTCAGGGTGGTTCCTGTCTCCCCTAACAAGACCTCAAACCCAATGAGCCATTTCCCTCGCCAACGCGCCGGCACTCACCGTCTCGCCTCTGTCTCCTTGTTTGCCGGTGGGACCGACGGGGCCGGGAGCGCCGGGGGCACCGGGAGCGCCGGGGGCACCTACGGGACCGGTCTCGCCACGATCGCCCTGCACCGAGACAACGGGATGGTCAGACCCGCGGGGTTTCCAGCCGGGCAAGAGGGCACGTGGGTAGCGAGCACTGGAGGAAGCGCGCGGGCAAGCTCACCTTCACGCCGGCTGCGCCGTCTCGGCCGGGGGGTCCATCAGAGCCGGGGTTACCCTGGGGGAAGAGAAGAAATTAAGTCTTGACCCTGGGATGGAGCAGGACATGCGCAAACTCCCCTTTCAAAGCAAAAAACGTCAGGGAAAAGGTGCCAGCGATTGCCAGAAGCTGAGTTACGGAGCAGGGCTCTCCGGCTGCGGGATCAGCGACGTCCGGCGCTGCCGCTGGGGATACACCGGGATACGCCGGAGGTACCATCCTGCTTCGCCCGCTCCCTGCCCCTGCTGCCTACCTCACGCCCAGGTTCACCAGCGGGACCCGTCAGACCAGGGGGACCCACGGGGCCGGGGGGGCCGCGGTCGCCAGCAGAGCCGGGTGCTCCTTGTTTCCCAGGTTCGCCCTAAAGGAAGGGAAAATAAGAGATGGCGTGTGTGAGTGGGAGATCCCAGCGCAGCCCTTCACCCAGCGCTCGCCTCGTTTTAAGGCTGCCGGACTCCTCTGCCCAAACAAGCATCTATTATTGCCCAGCCCCGATGCCGCTGGCGCCAGCGGCTCCTGGTAGCTTTACAAAACCCCAAACCTCACCCAGGATTGGGGTCCCTGGGGTGCTGGAGCTGCACCCCAGAGCGCTGGTGGCCCCCTGACCAGCTCGTTGCAGCCCCCTGAGGCTTCACCAGCCTCTGAGCTGCCGCACGGGCTTCAAAGCACCCAAATTCACAGTGCTGAGGTTGGGAAAGCCAAGCTCAGCCGCTCTGGCTGCTCTCAGCAGGGAGGATGCTCCGTGGGGTACGTGGTGGGTGGAAGGGGCTGAGCCTGGGGGGGGGCGACGACTCACCGATGGCCCCGGCAGCCCAGGGAAGCCTCTCTCACCACGCTGTCCGGGAAGACCGACGATGCCGCGCTGTCCTGCCAAACCTTGGGGACCTGGGGGACCGTCAGGGCCCTGTTGGGAGGCAGAGTGGGGGGATCAGACCCAGCGGGGTGGTGGCACGGCGCTGAACAAGCATGGAGGGATGTGCCCCCCCAAAAAACAAAACCTACCGCGGGGCCGTCCTCGCCGGGTTCACCTTTCTCGCCAGGGGGGCCAGCAGGGCCTTGGAGACCGGGGTCACCGGCACGGCCCGGGGGACCGGCATCACCACGAGCACCCTTGGGACCATCTTTGCCAGCAGAGCCGGGGGGACCGGGGGGGCCTGGGTTACCCTGTGGCGGGGAGAAGACAGGGTTAGTGCAAATGGAGACGGCTTTTCCACCCTCATCACCCGCATCCTGGCACCACTCGGGGCTCCAGGTCGGCTCCTGGGCTCGAAGAACCTCAGGAAAACCCCTTTTTATGGGCTGATGAGCTGCCTGGTGCTGACCCCCTGGTATGGAGCAAGCAGCATCTCCCAAGCCCCCAACCCCAGGGGTGAGCAATCCTGGCTGCTCCCCGAGGCAATCCCAGGTGCTCCGAAGCCATCCCGGCTGTCCCCAAATGATCCTGGCTGCTCCCAAGTGGTCCTGCCTGCCCCTGAGCGATGCCGGCTGCCCCCTGACTCACGTTAGGGCCGGGTGGTCCCACGCGGCCAGCGGCGCCGGGGAATCCGGTGGCTCCCTGGGGATGGAGAGGAGAAAGGCGGCTCACACACTGCACTGCACTCCCCCCAGCCACCCGCTCCCGCAGCCCACCCCTCCATACTCACAGGGGGACCCTGAGCACCCCGAGCTCCTTTGGGACCAGTTACACCAGTTGGACCCTGGCAAGAGGAGGAAAATGGGTTAGAAACATGCCGGAGGGGGAACTGCAACATGCCTGCCAGGCGATGCCCCAAATTTCCTGGGGTAGGGACCACTGTGGGGTTTGCCCCCGATTTCGGGGTACCCCAGTGTACCCACCTGCGGGCCAGGTGCGCCAGAGGGACCTTGGGGACCAGGAGCGCCGGCGTCACCCTTCTGTCCGGGCTCTCCTTGTTCGCCTTTGGCACCAGGTTGCCCGTCGGCGCCCTGCAGGGAAGCAGCCGCCGTGAGCGGGTTGAGCCGACGCTGGACCCGTGCCGGGGGGAACAGGGCCAAATACTCACCGGGGGGCCAGCAAATCCAGCAGGACCGGGGGCACCGGGCTCACCGCGCTCGCCCTGAGAGGGAGAGACGGGAATTAAATGGTGTGGGGACAGGGGGAGTGAGGCCAGTGGGGGCACCACCAGCACCCGGGGGCTGTGGGGGGATGGCACTTACGGGGGCACCGCGGGCACCGGCAGCGCCGGATGGACCAGGGGGGCCGGATTCACCCTGGAAAAGAAAAGATGGAGCGTTGGGGAGGGGTGTGGACGGCATCTCCCTCGGGTGGGAGCGGCCGAGGGGCTGCCTGGGCTCTCACCTTCTCGCCGTTGGGGCCAGCAGGGCCGGGGGGACCGATGGGACCCGTCAGACCCTACAGGGGAGAGACAGATGAGGACGAGACCACCACGAGCGTCCCTCGCCGGCCACCCGCCACGTCCCCATCCCACTTACGCGTGCACCGTCCTTTCCAGGTGCTCCCTCAGGGCCCTTCTCTCCGACGTCTCCCTGCGGGGCGAGATGGAGGCGGTGTGAGCCGAGCTGAGACCTGACGCTGCTTGGGACACCTCTGGGACCCCCCACTTACCCGGTCTCCCTTGGGACCGGCAATGCCAGCTGCTCCTCTCTCACCGGGCATTCCTTGCAGCCCTGGGGGACCCTGGGCGCCGTTGGGGCCAGCCGGTCCGGTTGCACCCTAAAGCAGAGCAAAAGTGCAGTTACTGGGGTGCCAACCCCCGCTCCCGACGTGCAGACCCCCAGCCTCACGGTTCCGCTGGTGGCACCGAGCCCTGTCCCCTCCTTGTCACCCACCTTGGGTCCGTCGGTGCCCGGTGTGCCGGGGAGACCGCGGGGACCTTGCAGCCCTTGTGCGCCGGGAGAGCCACGTTCACCGGGGAAGCCACGTTCACCCTGGGGTGGGGGGGGGACAGCGTTAGGAAGAGGCCACGGTGCCACGGTGATGGTCACGGTGCCCTCTGCACGGATGTCCCCAGGGACAGAGGGCAGAGCATCCACCCTGCACTGCCCGGAAGGGACTGGGATGTACTGGGAAGAGAGGGGATGGGCTGCGGTGGAGGCTGTGGGGGAGCCGATGGCCCTGGATGGGGGTGACCAAGCTCCACTGACCCCTCAAGCTCCCCCCAAAATCCCCCATGGGACAGGGAGAGGCATCCTGTCCCCACAGCCAGGAGGACGGGTGATACTTACTCTGGGACCAACGAGACCGGGGGCACCGGCTTCTCCGGGAACACCCTGCAGCAGAGGGGAAAGAGAGTCAGGGGTCAGTCCTGGGGGCTGCCGGGGGTCCTGACCCCCACTTTGCAGCCAGGGGATGTGTGGGAGGAGGGAAAAACGGGGCCTCACCTGATCTCCGGGTTTGCCGCTCTCGCCGGGGGGACCTGGTGGCCCGGGCAGGCCCTGGGAGGTGAAAGCAGCGGCATTAGCACGGTGGCAGCGAGAACCGCAGGGACGGGGGCTCGGGGTCAGCACGAGTATCACCCCGACCCCGGCACCCCAAACCCCCCCTTCCATGTGCTCACCTGGAAGCCGGAGGGACCGGGAGCTCCTTGTTCTCCCCTCTCGCCCGCAGGACCCTGCGGGAAGGACAGTGATGAAGGACCCCAAAACCTCCTGGGGTGCAGGTTTCACCCACCCCAGGATTTTGGGCAGAGCCAGAATCATGGGGGGGGGGATCCCAAAATCCCCATGCCCCAACACCACAAGGGCTGGGGAGTGTAGAGGCTCCATCCCCAGCAGACCAAGGGTGGTCCTTTGCCCAGAGCCGGGGGGGCTACAACCCCCCAACCCCCTCATTTCACGTGGGTTTTGGCCCTGAGTGAACAAGGCTGTAACACTCACGGCAGGTCCCGGGGGGCCGGCAGCTCCTGTCTCACCGTCCTTGCCAGGGAGACCCTACGGAGGAGGAAAATCACCCAGTGCTGAGCTCCGGGCGCGACACTGCAGACCCCGCTTCACCCTCCCCGTGCCTCAGTTTCCCCACCCAGAGACCGCAGATGCCTCAGGGACTGCGATGCTGGAGCAACCCCAGGATTGTTTTTGGGGGGTGCAGCGAGGGAGGGAAAACAACTCACCCGCAGCCCTGGAGCACCGGGGAGTCCTTTCTCACCAGCCTTTCCAGGCTCGCCCTAGAGGGAGGAGAGAAGCCATGGTGATGGGCTCCACGTCCCAGCGCAGCCCCGTTTTGGGTAGAAATCGGTTGATACTCACATTAGCACCTTTGGGACCGGGGAAACCCATCACGCCAGGCTGGCCACGAGCTCCCTGCGGGCCGGGGGGGCCGGGGCGTCCGTCCTCGCCGGGAGCGCCCTGCGGGGACGGGGACGTCAGCAGGGACCGTGCTGGGTGCCGGTGTCCGCCCCGACCCCCCCCACCCCAGAGCATCACTTACGGTTGGGCCGACTTTGCCTTGAGGACCAGCATCACCTGGGCGGCCGGTGAGACCCTGCGGCGGAGGAAAGGAATTGGGGGGCTGCGGCAGCCGGCCCCGAGGCGGGGGGACACCGGGCACGCTGTCCTGCCCAGCTCTCAGGCGCTGCTCCGGGCCTGGAGCTCACGCAGGGGCCGCAGGGGTCTGCCTAACCCCAGGAGCATGGTGGCTGACCCCGAAGAGCACCTTCACTCACCCCAAAGAGCATCTTAACCCCAAACAGCATCTTTGCTAACCCCAAATGCATCTTAACTAACCCCAAAGAGCACCTTAATTAGCATCAAGGAGTATCTTTGTTAAACCCAAAGAGCATCTTCGCTAACCACGGAAAGAATCGTAACCCGAAAGAGCACCTTTGCTAACCCCAAATGCATCTCTGCTAACCCCAAATACATTTTATCTAACCCCAAGAGCATCTTCATTATCACCAAGGAGCATCTTTGCTAACCCCAGATTGCATCTTCACTAGCCCCAAATGTATCTTTGATAGCCCCAGAAAACATCTTAATTAGCACCAAAATGCAACTGAACCAACTCCAAAGAGCATCTTAATGTCAAAGAGCATCTTGGCCAACCCCAAACACAGCTTATTGACCCCAAAAGCACCTTATCAACCCCAAAAGCACCTTAACCGACCCCAAAGAGCCCCCTTGCTGACTCCAGCAGGTCCCACCAGCGTCGCCGCTGCCCCCATGTGGTCCTGCCCCAGCCAAGCCCCCCCCCAGCACAGCGGGGGGCCCCCATCCAGGCAAAGCCCCGCTCTCTGCCCCCTGCGGGGGTGCAGGATCCGACCCCCCCGGCTCTTACCCTGGCTCCGGGCAGCCCGGGCTCTCCGGGGCGCCCAGGGTCGCCGGTGGCTCCCTTGGGACCCGCGAGGCCGGCGGGGCCACGCTCGCCTGGAGCACCCTGTGTGGGGTTAGAGGGGGGAGAAGGGGTGAGTTTGGGGGTTCAGGGGGTGGTCACCCCACTTGAAACCCCCTCCCCATATCCTCAATGTCCCACCTTCGGTCCAGCCAGCCCATCCTGTCCAGGGAAGCCACGATTGCCGGGAGCACCCTAGGGAGGAAGAGGAGGATGAGTGAAACTGGGGGGGGAGGTTTTGGGGGGCAGCACCTCACTGGGGGGCTGTGGGGGGCCACACACCCTCTCTCCAGGTGGTCCCACAGGGCCGGCAGCTCCGGGTTCACCACGGGCTCCTCTCTTGCCTTCCTCGCCAGCCGGCCCGGGGGCACCTTGGGGTCCTGCGGGTCCCTGAGGAAGAAGAGGAAAAGGGATCATGAGGAGCCTTCCTCCCCCACGGTGTGCTGTGGGGGGGGCTGCCTGCACACCCACCCCACCCCCAATAAATCACAGACCCCAGGGGTGCCGGGCAGGAGCCCCTTGCCGTGCCACGTGTCCCGCCGGCGCCGGGGCTCGGCGGCCGCCGCGGCGGGGATCCAGCCCCTCGCATTGAGGCTGGTTAATGAAGCGAGGGGGGAATGTCCCCGGCGGGGGGGGCGCGAACACAGCGGCTATTGTTCCCCTGCGGGAGGGGGAACGCTGCCCCTCGAGGGGCCTCGTTAGGGGAAGAGGTTCGTTAGATGCCGACGAGCTGCTCCGGTCCCAGATGGGGAGCAAGGGGCCGTGGAACGGACACCCCCCCCCCAGCTGAGGTGGGGGGTGCTGGAAGTGGCCCCCCTGCCCCAGGACTCACCGTCTCGCCCTTCGGTCCCTGTTCGCCTTTGAAGCCTGCGATGCCGGGTTCTCCCTGCGGAGCGAGAGGGCGGTGGGGGACGAGGCCGCAGCGCCCCACGGCTGTCCCTGTCCCAGGCCCCAGGCCCCTCTCCAGGCCATAGCCCCGTCCCTGTGTCCGTCTTGCTTGTCCCCACCCCAGTCCCCAACCCAGCCTTGCCCTCGCTTTCACTCCCGTCTGCATCCCTGTCCCCATCTCTGTCCCCATCCCTGTCCCCATCCCTGTCCCCATCCCTGTCCCCACCTTCGTTCCTGTCCCCCATTCCTGCTCCCGTCCTTGTCCCCAAGCCCACAGCTACCTTTGTCCCACCCCATCCCTCTCCCCACCCCGGTCCCCATTCTATCCCTGTCTCCATCTTCATCCCCATCCCAGTCCCCACCCCCTTTCCTCTCCCCCACTCCCGTCCTCATTCCTGACCCCAGCCTCAGCCCTGTCCTTGTCCCCATCCCTTTCCTCATCCTCATCCTCATCTCCATCCCAGTCCTTTCACCTGTCCCTGTATCCAACCCAACCCATCCCCTCCCTCTCCCCATCCTGTCCCCACCCCATCCTGTCCCCACCCCACCCCCATCCCAGTCTCCATCCCATCCCACCCTGTCCCCATCCCATCCTGTCCCCATCCCATTCCCATCTCATCCCAGTCCCCATCCTGTCCCATCCTCATCCCATCCCCTCCCCATTCCATCCCATCCCCGGAGGCCCCTTTGGGGACCGGGGGTGGGTGACCTGGGATTGACCCAAGGGTGACTGGGGAGGGGACCCGCAGGGGTTCAGGAATGGGGGCGTGGCCTGTGGCAGAATGGGCGGGGCATGCACAGAGCAGGTGGGGCCTGTTGGCATTGGGAAGGGCGTGGTGGCAGTGGGTGGGGCCATGTGGTGGTGGGCGGGGCCAGGGCAGGGGTCCCCATCTCCAGGGGCTTTTGGGGGGCTCTTACCGTCTGTCCCTTGGGTCCCAGCGGGCCGGTGGCACCCTGGGGTCCGGGTGGTCCACGGGGGCCAGGGAAGCCTGGAGCACCAGCGATGCCTGGGGCGCCCTGTGGGCAGCCCGACACCATCAGGGGGGCACGGCCCCATGTCCCCCCATGTCCCCTGTGTCCTCCCGCCTCCCACAGCCCCCCCCAGTGTCCCCAGCACCCCCAGCGTCCCGCATCTGCCAGCATCCTCACGTCCCCCAGCGACCCCATGTCCCCCAGTGTCCCCACACCCCACAGCGACCCCGTGTCCCCCAGCATCCTCCATCCCCTGGTGCCACCCGCCCCCCAGCAACCCTTGTCCCCCAGCATCCCCACACCCTGCAGCATCCCCATGTCCCACATGCATCCCCCATGTCCATCCCCCCCCCCGCATCCCCACATCCCCCAGTGTCCCCCACAATGCCCACACCCCACAGCATCCCCATGTCCCCATGTCCCCCAGTATCCCCCAGCATCCCCACACCCCACAGCGACCCCATGTCCCCCAGAATCCCCACAACCCCACAGCATCCCCATGTCCCACAGGCATCCCCCATGTCCCCCCCGCATCCCCACATCCCCCAGTGTCCACCAGCATCCCCACACCCCACAGCAACCCCATGTCCCCCAGAATCCCCACAGCCCCCAGCGTCCTCATGTCCCTCAGCATCCCATGTCCCCCAGCGGCCACCAGTATCTCCCAGCATCCCGCATCCTCCGATCCCCCACCCCTGTGTCCCCTCCGACACCCGGGGTCCCTTTGTGCCACCACATCCCAGCTCAGCCCTGAGTAGCCCCTCCCCACACAGGGCCAGGCCCCCCCTGGGGCTCACGACACCCCGTCCCCATCCATACTCACCGCTGAGCCCTTCGCACCGGGGATGCCGTCAGTCCCTGGGTTACCCTAAAAGAAGACACCGCTGAGCCTGGCTCTGCCCCCCCGTGCCTCAGTCTCCCCACCGCCAAGCAGAGGGTGACCCCTTCCCCCCCCGCCACTCGCAGGATCAGCCCCGTCCCCGTGGCTCCCAGGCCAGGGGACATGTGGGGACAAGCCACCGTGGGGAGGGGGACACAGAGCAAGTGACACCACTTACAGGGGCGCCGGCAGGGCCAGGAGAGCCGGGGGTGCCGGATTCGCCGCGGGGACCCTGGGCACCCTCGGGACCTCGTGCGCCAGTGGGACCAGCTTCACCCTGGGGGGAGGAAAGACGGGGTGAGGGTGGGGGGGGGCAGCCGGTGCCGTGCCTCAGTTTCCCCCGCTGGGAGCAGCCCCTTCTCCCTTACCTTCGAGCCGGGGGCACCGGGGAAGCCGGGGGCTCCAGCTGGGCCGACAGGTCCCTGAGGGTGAGAAGAGCGTGAGGGTCTGTCCAGGCTTTGGGGGGTCCTGGGGGACCCTGCTGTCCCCCCATGGGGTGACACAGGGTCCAGCAGCCCAGGAAGGAGCCAAGCAGCCTTTTACTTACAGGGGGTCCAGCTGGGCCGGGGAGACCATCGTTGCCACGTGCACCCTGGGGGCAGACGGCCGGGGGGAGTCACAGGGGGCATCACGGGGGGGGCGGGGGAACCCCTCCCACCGGCGACCCCCCGCCACCGGGGTGCTACCGGGGTGCCACGGGTGACCCGGGCGGCGTCACACTCACCGCAGCGCCGGAGGGGCCGGGACGTCCTCTCTCTCCAGGCAGCCCACGGGGACCCTGGGGGGGACACGGCAGCGGGTCGGGCTCTGAGGTGCCCAGCCGGGGCTGGGGGGTGGGCAACACCCCCCCCACCCGTGCCTCAGTTTCCCCCTTTTCCCAGCCCAAAGACTCACCATGGGGCCGGGGGAGCCGTTCTCGCCAGGTGAGCCGGATTCACCCTGTGGGGAACGGCAGAGAGGGTGAGCGCCCGCATGCAGCCCCCCGAGGCCACAGGCATGGTCACCCTGCCAGCCCCAGTGCCACGGGGACGGTCACCCTGCCAGCCCCAGTGCCACGGGGACGGTCACCCTGCCACTCCCAATGCCACGGGGATGGTCACCCTGCCAGCCCCAGTGCCATGGGGATGGTCACCCTGCCACCCCCAGTGCCATGGGACGGTCACCCTGCCACCCCCAGTGCCATGGGGACGGTCGCCCAACACCTACCTTGGCTCC
Source organism: Phalacrocorax carbo (assembly GCF_963921805.1). Taxonomy (NCBI): domain Eukaryota; kingdom Metazoa; phylum Chordata; class Aves; order Suliformes; family Phalacrocoracidae; genus Phalacrocorax; species Phalacrocorax carbo. Next base: position 2,379,463 of record NC_087539.1, read on the forward strand.
AGGAGCCCCTGCCTCTCCCTTGGCGCCGTCCAAGCCGGGATAGCCCTGGGGACAGAGATGGGGGGTGTCACCCTCTGTGTCACCGGGTGATGGGGACACCACGGGTGCAAAGGGGGGGGACGCACACTTACCCGGTGGCCTTTCACTCCAGGGAGACCGGGGGTCCCGGGGAAGCCACGAGCACCCTGTGAGCAAGCAGGGAGAAAGATGGTTGGGGGCAAAGGTGGGGGGGCTCCATCCCAGGGGGGCTGGATCCATCCCGGGGGGGCACTGCCTTACCTGGGGGCCGGGGGGGCCGCGCTCGCCAGATTTACCAGGTTTGCCAGTCTCGCCCTGCAGGGAAATGAGGTGGGGGGGTGGGAAATAAAATCACCCTTTGGCTTCTGGCTGGGGCCATCGCTGCAACGAGCTGCCCGGTCTCAGCCAGGGTTTGCTGCCTGACACCAAAGCAGCAAAGGACTCACATCGTCGCCGGGTTTCCCGGGTGGTCCCGGTGGTCCCCGGGGACCCATCGGACCCTAAAGGGGACAGAGAGACAGTGGGTGAGTGGGAGCGGGTGGGTGGCACGTCCCCAGGCCACGGGGGGGTGGTGGGGGGACGGGGGGGACACTCACAGCAGCACCGGGCTCGCCGGGCTCGCCGGGGTTGCCTTGAAATCCTTGGGGACCCTGGAAGGGAGACGGTGGCATCAGCAGGGTGGCGGGGTGCCCACCCAGAGACCCCCGAGCCTGGCGGGTGGGGGGGTACTTACGGGAGCACCGGAAGGTCCGGGGGGGCCACGGGGTCCCATGGGGCCCTGGTGGGGGGGGGGGGAGAGACAACAGTGTCATGGTGGGGGAACAAGGTGTCCACACCCTCCCCCATCATCTGCCAAACCAGCGGGGGTCCCCCCCAAAATGGGGACGATCCCCATCGTCGGTGACACGGGGCCCCCCATGTCCCAAGACGGGACCCACTGCCACGTGCCCCTGGGGTGCGTGGGGGGCTCCCTGGTCCCGGGGGGGGCGGAGGGGGGGGGGGGTCCCTCTTACCATGGGGCCCTGCATGACGCCCATCTGCGCGCCTCCAGCCTTCTCGTCGAAGCCCCCCGCCATCTGAGCCGCGAAGTTCTGCAAGGGGAAGCGGGCTGAGCACGCCAGCCGCCCCAAAACCCCCGCGTTTCACCCCAAACCCCCCTCAATACTCACCCCACCGAGGCCAGGGGGGCCGGGAGGGCCAGGGGGGCCAGGGGGGCCGGGATTTCCAGGGGTGCCGGGTTCTCCATCCCTGCCCCGGGGGCCAGGAGCACCCTGTGGGGGTGGGGGGTGGGTAGAAAAAGGGAGTCATCATGCAACGAGTGTGTCAGTTCTCTGCCAGCTCCACTGGTGCCGGGGGAGGGGTGTTTGCTGGGGCGGGGGGTGGGGGGTACACTCTCACCTTCTCCCCCTTCTCACCACGGTCCCCTCGTTGTCCCTGCTCGCCTGCCGGGCCCTGCGAGAGGAGGGGTGGGGGGGGGGGGGTCAGCTCTTCCCCCTGTGCCCCCCCATCAATCCCACCAACCCCCTCCCACAAATATTCCAGCAATGCGCCCGGAGAAACGCGCTCCCACCTGTGGTCCCGGAGGCCCTCGGGGTCCTACGACCTGTGGGGGGGTGGGAACATGAGGGTTGGGGTGAGATGGGTGCAGGGAAGAACACACACCCCCCCCAGATCATCCCCGCAACAGCGGGGCCCCCTGTTTTGGGGGTCCCCATGACCTCCCTCACCCCCCATCCTGGGTGACTTACATCTTTAATGTCACCAGGTTCGCCCTTCTGTCCCTGCAAGGCAAAGCATGGGGTTAGCCAAGGGGGGGGCGCCCCCAATCACACACCCCCCCCCAAATTTCTTCCCCCTCCCCAAGGTGACAATCCCCCCCCCAAGAAGGTAACAAACCCCCCCCAGGAGGTGACAACCCCCAAGCCACTTGCCCCATGCAGATACCCAGGGGTCCTGCCTTGAGCCCCCCCCCCCCTCATTTTGGGGGAAAACCCCAGGAATTTGGGGCCCCGGGGGGGGGGACACACCAGCCTCACCTTGGGGCCAGGTTGCCCTGTTGGAAAAACAAAGAAATAAAGAGAAATTAGAGGGGGGGGATGGGTCGGGGGGGGACACACGAGGCGCCTCCATCCCCAGCCCGGGGGGGGTGATGATGCTCCTGGGGGGGGGGCCTGTGGGGCCAAACCGGGGGGGCACAGGAGCGCGGGGGCTCCCCCGAAGCGGGGAGGGGAGCGGGCGAAGCGGGGTTCAGCATGCGGGAGCGAGGCCACGCAGTTTTGGGGGGGGGGGGGCAGCTGGGTGGGTGCTCAATCCTTCACACCCCCCCTCAAGAGGGGGCAGGGAAGGGTTAAAAAAGGCAACTTGGGGGGTTTGGGAAATCGGGGGGGGGGTGTCACATCCCTTCCTGGGGTGGCAGGGGGCATTTTTTGCATCATTCTGGTGAATTAACACGTTTTTGGGGATGGAAACCCCGTTTGAATGTCCCCTTTGCCGGGATGCCCAAGGGGGGGGCGGGGATGTCCATGGCTGCGACCAGCACCACCCCCTGCACCCCAAACCCATCCGCTTTCGAGGAATTTTATTTAAAAGAAAACAACAAATAACCAAAATCCTGCAGGCTTTGAAGCCAGCTGCCATTTGGGGTGAAAAAAAAAGGGATTTTTCCACCCTGGGATGATTTTTTTTTACCCCACTGGGGGGGGGGGGTCCAAGTTGCCTTTTCCCTGGGGCTCCCCATGGATGTTCCCCCCCTCAAGCCCATCCATGGCTGGGTAATTTATTTATAATGGAAGGAGGGAATAAATAAATTACAACCGCTGGGTTGGTCAGTGGGGCATATGGGGCAGCACTCTCCGAAGGGGATTTCGGGGCTGGGACAATCCCGCAGCTCCTCGCAGATGATCTCGTCGCAGAGGACGGTCCCCGTGTCGCACACGCAGATACGGCACGGCTCCGGCTTCCACACGTCCTTATCGCTATAGCTCTGCCCGTCCTGCAGGCAGCTGCCTGCTTCGGCTGCGGGGAGAAGTCGGAGGAGGGCGGGGAGGGGGGAAATACGGCGGGGAGAGGGTGGCGGGGGTCGGGGGTGGGGGGTGGGGGCACACAGCGGGGTGGGGGGGCCGCTGTGATGGAGGTGGTGGCACTGCCACCCCATTGATTATGAGATGACCCCACACACACCCCCAAACTCCCCAAGTTTGGGGGGCGGATGAGGAGGAGCGAGGACCCCCCCCCCCGCCCCAGGGGGTCCCGGCGCAGCGGGGGTGGTGGCTTAGCGAGGGGTTTCCAGCCTGAAGCACGGGGTACCCCCCCCACCCCAGGACCCCAATGGCACTCAGTGTCCCCCTGTCTTGGAGGCACTTAGTGTGTCCCCACAGCCCCTGCGTCTCTGGGGGGACATGGCAGCGTCCCCAGGGTCTCTGGGGTGGTCCCCAGGCTGTACCTGTGAGTCCCCCAGAGGTACCCCAGGGTCCCCAGGAGTGCCCGGGTCTCCCCAGGCCGTACCCGTGGGTCCCCCAGAGGTACCCCAGGGTCCCCAGGAGTAGCCGGGTCTCCCCAGGCTGTACCTGTGAGTCCCCCAGAGGTACCCCAGGGTCCCCAGGAGTGCCCGGGTCTCCCCAGGCTGTACCCGTGGGTCCCCCAGAGGTACCCCAGGGTCCCCAGGAGTGCCCGGGTCTCCCCAGGCCGTACCCGTGGGTCCCCCAGAGGTACCCCCAGGGTCCCCAGGAGTGCCCGGGTCTCCCCAGGCCGTACCCGTGGGTCCCCCAGAGGTACCCCCAGGGTCCCCCAGGAGTGCCCGGGTCTCCCCAGGCTGTACCCGTGGGTCCCCCAGAGGTACCCCCAGGGTCCCCAGGAGTGCCCGGGTCTCCCCAGGCTGTACCCGTGGGTCCCCCAGAGGTACCCCAGGGTCCCCAGGAGTGCCCGGGTCTCCCCAGGCTGTACCCGTGGGTCCCCCAGAGGTACCCCAGGGTCCCTCCCCAGGAGTGCCCGGGTCTCCCCAGGCTGTACCCGTGGGTCCCCCAGAGGTACCCCAGGGTCCCCAGGAGTGCCCGGGTCTCCCCAGGCTGTACCCGTGGGTCCCCCAGAGGTACCCCAGGGTCCCCAGGAGTGCCCAGGTTGCCCCAAGCTGCACCCCAGTGTGCCTAGGAGGTGCCCTGGTGTCCCCAGGCTGCATCCCAGGGTCTCCAGAGGTGCCCAGGGTCCCAGGGATGTGTCACAGTGTCCCCAAGAGGTACCCCAAGGGTCCCCAGCAATGCCCAGGGGTCCCCAGGCTGCACACCAGGGTCCCCAGGAGGTGCCCCAAGATCCCTGGGACGTGCCCTGGTGTCCCCAGGGACCTTGGAATGTGCTGCTGTGGCCCCGGGAGATGTCCTCAGGGTCCCCGCAATGTGACCCAGAGCCCCCAGGAGATGCCCTGGTGTCCCCAGGGTCCCCAGGATGTGCCCTGGCATCCCCAGAGTCCCCAGGCCAGACCCCAGCATCCCCAGGATGTGCCCCAGCATCCCCAGGACGTACCCCCAGGTCTGGACCTCAGTGTCCCCAGCTGCACCCTGTGTCCCTGACCAGACCCCATGTCCCCCGGCTGTACCCCCTGTCCCCAGCTGCACCCCGTGTCCCCAACTGTCCCCCACCACCACCCCAGTGTCCCTGCCGTGCCCCCTGCCCCATCCCATCTCCTACAGCCCAGGCTGTCCCCACACTGTAACCTGCTGTCCCCAAGCTGCACCCCCTGTCCCATCTGTACCCCATGGTCCTAATGCTGTGTGTCCCCCCCATCCCAGGCTGTCCCCCTCTGTCCCCTCAGTGTCCCACGCTGTCCCTCTCCATACCAGGCTGTCCCCCCCGCTAGCCTTAAATGTTCCCCATCCATCCCACACCCTCCCCGCTGTCCCCCACTCTCCTTGTGCTGTCCCCCAGTGTCCCCACGCTGTCCCTCCCTGTCCCCCACTGTCCCCCACTCTCCTTGTGCTGTCCCCCCAGTGTCCCCACGCTGTCCCTCCCTGTCCCATGCTGTCCCCCCTTGTCCCCCTCTCCTTGTGCTGTCTCCCCCAACCCATACTGTCCCCCTCCACTACCCTGAAACCTTCCCCAGCCATCCCACACTGTCCCCCAGTATCCCCACAGTGTCCCCCACTCTCCTCGTGCTGTCCCCCAGTGTCCCACGCTGTCCCCCCCATCCTAGATTGTCCCCCGCCAGTACCCTTAAACTTTCCCCATCCATCCCACGCTGTCCCCCTGTTCCCCCACACTGTCCCCCACTCTCCTCGTGCTGTCTCCCCCGTCCCCCCACCGTCCTCCCCATCCCACACTGTCCCCCTCCGCTACCCTCAAACTTTTCCCAGCCATTCCACGCTGTCCCCCTGTATCCCACGCTGTCCCCCCGTGTCCCCACACTGTCCCCCTGTATCCCACGCTGTCCCCCCGTGTCCCCACACTGTCCCCCTGTATCCCACGCTGTCCCCCCGTGTCCCCACACTGTCCCCCACTCTCCTTGTGCTGCCTCCCCCATCCCACACTGTCCCCCTCCGCTACGCTCAAACTTTTCCCAGCCATCCCACGCTGTCCCCCCGTGCCCCCACACTGTCCCCCCGTGTCCCACACTGTCCCCCCGTGTCCCCACACTTTCCCCCCGTGTCCCCACACTGTCCCCACTGTCCCACGCCGCGTCTCCCGCCGCCCCCCTGCGAACACACACCCCCCCACCCCCCGCAATCTCGGAGCTCCACTCGGGGGCGGGGTGTGGGTGGGGGGTCGTGGGTCGTGGGGGGGTTTTGGGGGGGGGAGGGGGGGGGTCCGGTACTCACGGAGGTCTCGGTCCTGCGCGGCGACGGCGGCGAGGAGGAGGCTGGCGAGGGCGGCGGCGAGGCGGAGCGGGCGGCGGCCGGGCATGGCGAGGCGGCGGCGCCCCTCACCGTGCGTCGGGCCGAGCAGTGCCCGCACCGCCCCGCCGCCGCGTATATGTCCCGGCGCGGCCCCCCGGGCCGTGTAACCCGAGCCGGGCCGGCCCCCCCGGCCCTCCTCCGGGACGGCACCGGCGGCCAGGGAGGGAGGGAGCGGGGAGGGAGGGACGGGGGGGGGACGGGGCTGTGGGAGCCCCCCCCCAATCCAGCACCCCCCGGCCCGGCTGCGGGGAGCTGCGAAGGTCGGGGGGCGACCGAGGGGGGAGACACACACGCCCCGCCACCATCACCCCATCCCCGGGGGGGACACCCTCCCTTCCATCCCGGGGGTCCCGGGAAGACGGAACCCCCACCCCTGCCGTCTCATCCCATCCTGGGGGAGTGAGACACCCCCCCCTCCCAATTCCTTCACATCCCCGAGGGCCCGGGGTGCTGATCGCCCCTCCTGGGGGTCCCTGGGGGCTGAGACACCCCTCCCCCCCCATTCTGGGGGTCCTGGGAAGACGGAGACCCCTCCCATTCCATCCCATGCCGGGGATCCTGGGGGGCTGAGCCCCCCCCCGCCGCCTCCATCCCGGGAACCCCGGGGGGGGCTGATACCCCCCCATCCCATGCCCGGGGTCCCTGGGGAGACTGAGACCCTATCCGGGGGGGTGGGGGTGGGTGGTGTGCTCTAGGGGGCCTGAGGCCCCCATCCTATCCCGGGGGTCCTGGAGAGGTCGAACCCCCTCCAACACAAACACAGGGGGACCTGCCCCCCTCCCCAGTTCCTGACACAAATCCCCCTCCCCATCCTGTGCCCCCCAGACCCAGCTCCCCCATCGCAGCCCCCCATCTCTGCCCCGGTCCCCCCAAAATCCTTTGGCCCCCCTATTTCTGCTTGATTCATAGGAGAAAGAGGGGGTTCAAGGGGGACACAGGACACAAACACTCCCCCCACCCCACACATCCCCCCCCAGCTCAGTGTAGTCCTCCTCATCATTCCTCTGCCTGAAACTGGGCCCAGGACCACCACAGCCCCCCCCGCCAAAACAGGGGGTGTGGGGGGAGCCAGGACCCAGCCTGATCCAAGGGACCCCTTCCAAGCCCCTTCCCCCCGCCCTCAGGAAGGGGTTCAGGAGGATGGGGGGGGGGTGTCCCTGCACCCCCAAGGCGGTGGGGGGGAGGGCACTGTGGGGGCTTTGCAGTGGGGCTTGGGGGGGGGGCGACACACTTTTCCCAGCCCAGGGACAACCTCCAAAGCGGGGGCCCCCCCGCCACGTGCGCACCCCAGCTCTGTCTGGCCCCCGCACTGAGGGAGGGGGGGACCCCGGGGGTGGGCAAAGTGGTGACATCTGGGGTCCGGAGCAAATGGCAGGGGGACATCCCACCCCTGGGCCACCCCCCCCCACCCCCGAGGGGGAGGGTGCTGGGTGCAGTCAGGTGATGGTGGGGGCCATTTAAAAGGGCTTTGGGGCTCCCCCCAGCAGCCCCAGGCCCTGCTGCACCCCCCCACCATGCCTCCCCGCTTGGCAGCTGAAAGGGGGTCCCCAAAAAGGGGCTCCCCACCCACCTCCCTTCCACCCACCACTCACAAATACCCTGTGAAAATAAATGGGGGGGGGCTGTTTGGGGTGGTTTTGATGTTGGGGTTCATAGATCTGGGGGTCAATGCTTGGGGGGGCGGGTGGGGGGGGCTCCATCCTGCCCTGGGCCAGGGTGGTGGGGAAGGAGAGGGGGTGGGCAAGGCTGGGGCTGGGGGAGGATGGGACCAGGGAAGGATGGAGCTGGGGAGGGATGGAGGCGGATGGATGGACAGACGGATGGACGGGCGGATGGACGGAGGGATGAAAGCAGGGCGGGATGGCCCTGGCGAAGGCTGGAGCTGGGGACGGCCGGTGCCGGGGGGTCGGCACGCGGCCATCGGTGAGCTCTGCAGCCATGGGGCATCTCTGCTGTAGTCGACCCCCCCCTCCAGAATCTCCCCATTCCCCCCCCCCGGAGCCTCGCCAGCCCCCCCGCCCCCCAGAACCCCCCCGGCCTCCCCGCTGCCCCGGAGCCTCCCGGGAGGCCGCCGCGGACAAAGCCCGTGTGTTACCGGCGCTGCCGTGGGGCACCGGCAAACTTGGCCAAAAATAACTCCCGGGGCTGCCACTGGGACGGCGGCGGCTCCGGCTGAAGCCCCCCCCCCCCGCCCCAAAGCGAGCTAACCGCTTCCCCCCCCCCCCCAAATCTGCTTTGGACCCCTCTTCCACCGCTGCACCCCCAAAGTGCTCCACAGGTGATGGGTGACCCCCCCCCGCCGCCCCGGTATTTGTGGGGCACGGTCCTGCTCTGCTCCATGAGCCCCCGGTGCCTCAGTTTCCCCAGTTGGCAAAGGGGCGCAAAGCCTGCCCGCTGCTGCACTTTGGGGGGGCTGGGGGGGGTGTTGGGGGGGGTCCTACCACCGAGCAGGTGGAGGAGCCCGTGCTGGGCCCTTGGCGGCGGCCGGCTCTGGCTGGGGATCACACCCGGGAGCGGGGCCAGCACCTGGCTGCGGCCGCCGCTTTCCACTGGAAAACGGGGCTGGGAGTAAATAACAACGCGATGTCTGGCCCCCCCCACCCCCCCCGACCCCCCCTCCGACCCCCCACCCGACCCCCTACCCGACCCCTCCATGCTTTTTGGGGGGCCACCGCTGTCACCGGCAGCTCCCGGCGGAGGAGGGTGATGGACGGAGCATCCCCCGCGCCCCGACTCCAGGTGAGGGGCACGGGGAGGGGGGGGGCACATTCCTCAAGGTCTCTTCCCCCCCCCCCCACCCCCCCCAATATGTGCCCAAAGGGGCCGAGGCTCCGCGCGGTTCCCACCATCACCGGCTCTCCCGGCACGGGCAGGCGTCAAGGCATCGCCTGGCTGGGGCAGGTGGTCCAAAATTGGGATTTTTTTAACCCAAACCTCATCAGGCAGCCCTGCCCCCCCCCCAAAAAAAAAAAACCAACCCTCATCGTTTTGCTTTTTGTCCCCCCTTTTCTGAGTCGCGTCCCCGGGCGCTTCCCCGGTTTTCCCCGGTTTCGGGCTCTGGAAAGGCGATCAGGGAATCGCAGGGAAACATCCAAGTCAGCTCAGGAATTCGCCGTGGCGGGAGTGGAAGGAATGAGAGCGCCCGGCCTTAACTCTGCCCGCCCCGGGGGCTCTGCCGCCACCGTCACCACCGTCACCACCGTCGCCACCGTCACCACCGTCACCACCGTCACCACCGTCACCACCGTCACCGGCAGCGCCACCGCAAGGCCCGGGATGCCGTCAGGTGGGGACAGTCCCTGCCCTGATGCTGCTCCCCAAAAGGGATGTCCCCGGCCAGGGTTTTGTCCCCACCCTGACGCCACCCACCTGGGTCGATGTCCCCACCTTGGCGGTGGCTGATGGGGATGCTGTCACCACCCGCCGGGATGTTCTGGCCAGCGTGATGCCACCTCCCTGCCTTGATGCCACCAGCCATGGGGACTGTCCCCATCCACTCTCCCTATCCAGGGGGACTGTCCCCACCTTGGTGCCACCAGTCAAGAGATTGTCCCCTCCCTGATGCCACCAGCGAGATGGACTGTCCCCTCCTTGATGCCATCAGCCAGGGGGACCTTCCATCCCCACCTTGATGCCACCAGTCAAGGGATTGTCCCCTCCCTGATGCCACCAGCGAGATGGACTGTCCCCTCCTTGATGCCATCAGCCAGGGGGACCTTCCATCCCCACCTTGATGCCACCAGTCAAGGGATTGTCCCCTCCCTGATGCCACCAGCGAGATGGACTGTCCCCTCCTTGATGCCATCAGCCAGGGGGACCTTCCATCCCCACCTTGATGCCACCAGTCAAGGGATTGTCCCCTCCCTGATGCCACCAGCGAGATGGACTGTCCCCTCCTTGATGCCATCAGCCAGGGGGACCTTCCATCCCCACCTTGATGCCACCAGTCAAGGGATTGTCCCCTCCCTGATGCCACCAGCCAGGGGGACCATCCCCACCTTGGTGCCACCAGCCAGGGGGACCATCCAGCCCCACCCTGATGCCACCAGCCTTGGGGACCGTCACCTCCCTGATGCCACCAAGCGGGGGGGACCAGCCATCCCCACCCTGACGCCACCACCCAGCAGCATCATCCGTCCCCATTCCACCAGCATCCCTTGGATTTGGGACCAAACTCTTCCCAGGTGAAGGAAGCCTCATCCTCCCCCACCCCACGCGGAGCCTTTTACCCAAAACCCCGCAAACCCACCCCAAAACCACCCACCCCACTTGGAACCCCCCAAACAGCTGTTTCCCCCCTAAAAAAACCTCTTGATTTTCAAACAAGAACTCAGGGCTCAAAACCACCCAGGGAGGGGACGGGGAAATTCAGCCACTGGGCTCCGTTTTGCCCCGTTTTGGTTGCATTTTGCCCCATTTTGGTTCCATTTTGCCCCATTTTGGTTGCATTTTGCCCCATTGTGGCCCTATTTCAGCCTCATTTCTCCGCATTTTTTTGGATATCTCCCAAAATACCCTCAATCCCTTAAAAATAGCCTCAAAACAGAGGGACTTCCTTGCCCGCCAGCCCCGACACCCGCTTGGCTGTTTGCTTTACGGGGCAGGCAGGGATGACCCCCCCCCCTTATTTTTTTTCTTTAAAAAGAGCATTTTTCAGTAAAAGGGAAAAAAAATAAAGAAAAAAACCACCATTTTTTTGAAGCTGGCACCTCCCATTAACCTCAGACCTTCCCCCAAATATTTCCCCTGGCCAGCACGGGAGCGGGGAGCAGAAAGGAGCTTTGTCCCCCCGGCTGCGGCTGCATGGCCAGAAAAAGGACAGTTTTGGGGTTTTTTTTTTTGCTTGTTGCTATATAATTTTATATTTTTATTATCGGGGTGGGTGCAGCGGCGGGTGGGGGAGGGGTGCGCAATTCCCCCAAAATGAGGTTTGAGCCCCAAGTTGGTGTCGGGGGGGACACACACACACGTTATCCCACCGGCGGGCCTATTTTGGGCGCATTCACCCCAAAAAGGCTGGTTTTGGGGCCACCCAGGACCGGACGGGGTGACCCCACTGGCTCCCAGCCACCTTTAGGCTCAATAAACACCCAGGACCCCCCCCCAAAACCCCTTCACGATCCCCAGTTCACCCCTTTTCCCCCCCCCTCCACAATCCCTTCTCCGGCTGCGAAACCTCAGCTCATTTCCCAGCTGATCCGGGCTCAGAGCTCCAAAAAAGCCCTTTTTCCCCCCCATTTTTATTTTTTTTTTTTGGGGGGGGGGGTTATCACACACAGCCCCTTTGTCCACTGACCCCCCCCTCCCCTCCAAGGGGCTCTTCTGCCCCCGGCCCCTGGTGGAAAGGTGGGCAGGGGGCCCTGGGGTGGGGGAAGCCGGCAGCATTTTTGTGAGATGATGTCAAATAATTCGCCCTCGTTCAGGCCCCCCGAACCCGGCCTCTTCCTCCTCCTCCTCCTCCTCCTCCTCCTCCTCCTCCTCCTCCTCCTCCTCCTCCTCCTCCTCCTCCTCCTCCTCCTCGCGGAGGTTGGGATGAAAAGGCGACTCTTTGGGGAAGGTAGAGCCGCACAAAGAGCCCCTTTGAGCCTCCGGCTCGGAGCTGCCTCGTGGGGGGGGGGGGGGTTTGAGGGCGATCGTGGTGATTTTGGGGCTTGTTTTTTTTGGGGGGGAGTTTCACACCCCCGTGCCCCACACCTGGGGCAGGGCTGGGGAGGGGGTGGGGCAGTGTTAAGGCTGGGGGTCCGGCCTGTTCTGCGTAGGGGGGAAGACTCACCCCTCAAAATGGGGGGTTTGAGAGGAGCATCCCACATCGCAGCCATTCAGCACCCCTCTCCTTTTTTAAGGGGCATCATCCCCCCAAAATGTTTGGAGGAACCCCCAGAAAAAGGGGTGAGGCGCCCCCCCCCCCCTCCGCGACACAACCCTCGTATAAGACATCAGAGAATCCCCAAGGCAAAACCAGCTTCAGGGCTGGGAAAAACCCCAACACTGGGGTACCAAAAGCTCCCCCCCCCAAACTCTTCCTGGGCTTGGGGAGGGGGTGGTGGCTTCTTTACCCCCCACCCCCCAAAAAAAGAGGGCACACAGCTGCGGGTGCCGGTGCCAGGGCGGGGGGGGGCAGCGGGCGCTGGCAGGCGCGCGCCCCCGCTAATGAGAGCCGTGATTATCCCAAATTAATGAGGGCTGGAAAGAGGCCGGCGACATTTGTGGGGTCGCGGGGGGGTGGGGGGAGGTTTCGAGGTGTCGCGGGGGGTCGGCGGGGCCGGATAAATCCATGGCGGCGCGGGAACAGCCGCCGCCCCTCGGCTTTGGGGCCAAACCCTGTGACTTTGGGACAGGTGATGTGAAAAGTGCTATTTTTGTTAGTCTGCTGGTGGATGCGGGCTCGATGCTCCGTTATTGGGGTGCAAATAAAAAGGGGGGGTGGGGGGGGGGTTGGGGGATATCACCGGCTGCCCCATCACCCCGTGCTGGGGATGCTCTGCCACCGCCGCCACCACCTGTCCCCATCCCTGTCCCCCGACACTGGGGCCAGACACCCTAAAAAAGGCAGAATAAAGTCAAAACGCCAAATTTTGGGGGTTCGGGGTCCCCGAAGGCTGAGCCCAACGGCAGCAGCGGCCATGGGGGCAGGAGCCGTCCACGGAGGGGAACGGTGGGTGTTTCGGGAGCTATAAATACCTCCCGGCCGCCGCCGCCGCCCGCGTGAGGTTAAATAAACCACCAGAAATAGAAATCCTGGTTCCGGCCCCGGTTATCTCTCGTGCTGCCAGCCCCGGCCCCGGGGGTCTGACCCCTCTCTGAGCCTGTCGCCCCCTCCTCAAATCACCTGACACCCCACACACCCCCCCCCCGGGTCGGTCCTTGGTGCTGTATCCCTTACGGGGGGTGACGGGGCTGCTTTCGGGGGGGCTGGCTGAGATATGGGGTCACCGGCTGCTGGCGCTGGGAGGGAACACGACACACCCCCAACCTCCATCTTTTGGAGGCTCGCGGATGCTCAGAGCACCCCAAAGCTCATCCCTGCTGCAAGGCACCCCCACTTTATCCATCCCAAACCCAAAAGGACCCATCCCAAACCCAAAAGGTGACCTCAAAAGGCACCCCAAATCCAGGCAGGGATGAGCGCTGCTGGGGTACAGCCCCCACCAGGATCAAGGATGCTTCAGCATCCCCCAAACCGCCTCCAGCTCCTAACCCTAAGGCGCAGGAGGGGGTTTCACCCCCTTTTTTCCCCCGCCCCGGAGCAAGGGGAGGGTGGGGAATAGGGAAGGATTCAGTATCCTTTGATGCCAGGTCTACCCCCGCCCCTGCCCCCCCCCCCCCCCCCAAAAAAAAGGCCACCTATTTGGGGTGGCAGGGAGCCAGGGCCCCAAGCGCTGCCCCGCGGCGTCCTCCAGCCGGCACAAAGCCGCCCTCTGTGTCCCCGGCCAGAGGATGCCGGAAAAAAAAAAAAGGGAAAAAAAAAAAATTAAATAAAAAAAACCCAAACTAAAAGCAATGTTTCTTACGGGGGCCGGCTCGAGGGTCCCGCGGCTTGAACGGAGACCGGGCTCGGGGCGGGATGGGGCTGCAGGGGGGGTTTGGGGGGTTATAATTTTAATTTTTTTTATTTTATTTTTTTTTTTTGGAAAAGGAGCGGAAAAAAAACAGCGGGGTCCGCGAGGCCTAATGAGGCGCCGGGGACGGAGGGATTAGCAGGGTGTGGGGGGATTTGTGGGGGGACCCTGGCTGGGTGGCAGGGGGCGGGCGGGGGGGGGGGCAGCAGGGGGCCGGGGGCCTGTCGTTAGGAGAAATTACGATCAGGAGTGTCGTGGACTGTGCAGCCCCCCCCCCCCCCCAACCCCGACTTGTTTAGTTTGGGGAGCAAAAATTACACCCAGGTGGCATTTTTGGGGGGGGACAGTGACATCTGTTGGCATCTGGGGGGGGCAAGAGGGGAAACTGAGTCACGCCTCCCCCCTCCCGCAGCGGGGCTGGGGTCCCCCAGCCGGATCCCATCCGGCTCTGAGCTGTGCGGTCCCCAGCTGCGGTGGGGGGGCTCGGGGGGGTCCCAGGCTGCTGGGGGTGGCGGGGGGGGGTGCCCCAAATGTTCCCCTGAAGCGAACCCAGCACGCCAGGAAATAAAAGATGGGGGGGGGGACAAGAGGAATGCCGGGATTGACACCCCCCCACTGGGTCCCTAAATGCCAAGAACTGGACCCAAAGCAGAGCCCCCCCCCCCGCCAAAGCCTTGAGCACCCCTATGTTGGGGTGGGAGGACCCCAAAAACACCCAGAGCTTGGATGGAAACTCCTCTCCAGCCACTTTTGGGGCTGAGGCACCCCCAGGCGCATCCGCCCGGAGTTTTGGGGTCCAAGGGGCCACGGCACAGCGATGCCCCCCCCCTCCCCCGGCACCCACCCCACCCCCGCCCCACCATCCACCCCGGCACAAGGGCGTCTGTGTCCGCACACGCCGTAAATCTGGGACTCGGCTTTATAGGAACTCGCCTAATTATTTCGCCGGAGCGCCGGCAGCGAGGCGGCTGGGCCGGACAAAGTTTACCCAACAATGCGGATGCCAATCGCAACACGCGGCCGCTCGCTGCAGCCCACAAAGGGCATTTTTGTCCCCAAACAGCTTTTTTTTGTTGTTTTTCCCCTCCTCTTCTTTTTTTTCCCCTCATAGCGGCCGCGATGGATTCGGCGGTGGGTGGTGGGTGGGAGGTGGATAGGCGCTGGTCACCGGTGCCACCTGTGGCGCCCGGGCTCAGGGGATGCGCTTTGGCGACGGGGTTTGGGGCGGTGGGGTGCGGTGGGAGGCCTGGGAGCTCAGGGGTGGCTGGCGAGGGTCTCCTGGGGTCGGGAAGACCTCCGGGATGCCTGGCACGCGCCGTCCACGCTCGGGCATCCAGCAGCGCCTCCTCCCCGGTCCCCCAACCATCCCTGCGGGCGTTGAGCTACCCCAGGCACGGCCTTGGGACAGGCAGCGTCACCCGACCGTCCCCGGGAGGGACCGCCTGGTGTCAGCACCTCCGGGCCTGGGCGCTGCCCTTGGCTCGAGGGACTTGGGGTCAGCGGACCCCAAAACTGCCTCGTTTTTAGCCGGATGCTTCGCCCACGGGCCAACCCGTTGGTGAAAAAACGCACCAGAAAGGAGACCGGCTCCGCGGCAGCTCCGAAGGCCAGACCTCCTCCATCATCATCGGCGGCCGGAGGTGCCGGGAGGACCCCACGGCTCGGGGACCCGTCTTCTGCGGAGAGAAGCTCCTCCGCCCAGGAAGGCGAGGATTGGGCCGGGAAGCCCAGAAAGAGGTGGCCCAACGGCCCAAGAGACGGTCCTGGCCCACCCTCGCTCTGCACCGGGAGCCGGAGACCATCGATTTACCCACTAAATCGAGCGGGATGGTCGCCATCGCGGCGGCGTAGCGAGAGGACCCCAACCGCCTCTCGGCGACGGGCCCGCTCCCCGCTCGGGGGTCCGCGTCGACGTTGGAGCTGTTCGGCACCGGCCGCCGGCCCCGCCGAGCCCGGCTGCCCACGGGAGCCCGGAAAATGGGACAACTGTGAATTTTCAGCAGATACGACTTGTTTTTCCTCCCTTTGGGGAGGCAGAAGGATGCCCAGGGTGGGAGGGAAGGGCGGAGAAGGGCTCCCGGGGCAGAAGGGACCACCTCGCCCGCAGAAAAGAAACAAACCCCGCTTGTTTTCGGCAATAACCCGCGAAGGGCTTTGGCCGCTGCCGTCGTGGATCCGCGCGTGGGCGAGGATCGGGGTTGGGGAGGGGGGGAGCGTCGCACCGAGACCCCCCCGGCAGGGAGCAGCGGGAGCCGGAGAAGCGCCCGCTCCCCGCATCCACCTGCAGGGTTTTGCAAGAAGCCCCCAGCAAACCCCCTCCTCGGGGTGGGGGAAGACGGAGGCCTGGGGAGATGCAAATCGCGCCGTAAGGGCTTCTGGAGGCGTCCGGGCTATAAAAGCCCGTTAGGACATAGAGCGGGGCAGGTAATTCCCGACTTCTAGGCACAGCTTTGGGAGCAGATGAATGGAGCATTGAGCCCTGGGGTGGGAGGCAGCGACGTGAGTATTTACAGAGGCCACGTGTGTGTTTGTGAGGAATGTCAGAGACGCTAATAACTGGCTCTTTGGAAGTATCGGGCAAAAAAATCTCGCTCACGTCTAGGAATGATACAGGAAGGAGGAAAAAGTCAATATGACCTGAAAATCCCCAGACTGGGACGGCCAGGCAGGCCGGGCAATATGATTTATTCTATTAATAAGCCAGAAAGAAGGGCAGGAATAAATGCTGAATGCATTTTTGGTGGCCGCAGAGGGCCGAGAGCCGGGCGGCCGGGGAGGGGGCGTGAGCCTCGCCGGGGTCCCAGCACAGGCGAGGCACAAGCCGCCTTTGACGGGGCCATTTTCTGCCCGGCTTTTTTAGGAGCGGGAAAGCCAAGGAAAACAAGGGACGTGTTGATTTTGCTCCTGGGTCAGCGTAAGGGGCTCTTTCAGCCCCGAACTACTGTCGGGAGAGGGGCGGCAGGGGCTGGAAGCGCCTTCCCAGGGGTGGGAAGGGACCAACGCCCTACAGGGGGTTACTGGGACAGGATCCCCGTTCCCAACTCGCCCCTTCCAGCTCCAGAAAGCGGCAAAAATCAAAGGCAAGGACACTCAGCAGGCGCCTCCAAGGCCTTTGGAGCCCACCTCGCAGCAGCTCTGCCTCCTTCCTCCATCAAACTGGGCTGAGAGACCTCCGCCCGGCGAGCGCCCGAGCCCGAGGAGGGGGATTTATTTTGAGTAGAGGGTGAAATAGCCTTCCCCGCGCGAGGGCCGCTCCCGGCAGCCGCGCTCCGGCTCCCGGCGCAGGGACGCCGCTCACGGCCGCGTCTATTTAACCGAGAATCGCGACACACGCACAAAAAGGGAGAAGATACGTCACTTTTTTTTTTTTTCCTCAGATCTTTACTTGCAGTAAAAGATAGAAAAAGGTAGTAAATGAACTCGGTATAAAACATACAGAGGGGAGAGGGAAGGGGTACAAACCAGGCTACAAAGAACACAACGTGGCGGGAGCCAGGGGCGAAAGGGGGGAGTTTTGTACAAAACTACTGCTTACAGGTAGAGAAAAATGTATAAAATACCCCTATCTGGAGACAAAAATACAAAAGTGAACATTATTTCATTCTTTCCTTTTCCTTAAAAAGGTTATGTACAGGAGAGAAGCGGGTTCAGCGGCGGGGGAAGCTTGTCGAACGCTCGCCGCTTCCTCCCACATCGCACTTCAGAATAAATTAAAACAGGTGAAAGCGTGAGCCCAGCCCCATCCGGGACCGTGCGGGGGGCGCAGAGGAGCCAGGCGCTGGGGGCGAAGCGGCCGGGAGCTTCGGGGCATCCCCCCAAAAACCCCATTTTTGGAAGGGTTGAAGCGCTTCTGAGTATTTTTACTTCCCCCCCCGCCGCGCCGCGGCTCGTCCCCCAGGCCCCCGGGAGATCCCTTTGGAAGCACTTCTCGACGCGGCTACGGCGCCTTGCCTTCGATGCAACCTTTGACCTTGCGTCAGCCTCTACCCCCAGGCAAAACATGTGCAAAACGTCACGGAGGGAAGAGGAGCGATTCGCCGCGCTCGGCCGGGGCCCTCCGCACAAGGACAAAGGTGGCGAGAAGCCGCGGCCTCGGCTCCTGCGAGGAGGCAACGCCGGGGCAGGGAAAGAAGAAAGAGGAAAAAAGAAAACCCCCAACGCGCACACGGGCTTTGTTCTCTGTCGCGCCGGAAAAACGCTCGGGAACAGGCCCAAAACAATTCGGCGGCGCATCGGCTCTAGCGCGGGTTTTGTACCTGAATTTCCGTAAACGGTTGATGCTAAAGAGCCGGGAGACCAAGTCCTCGGGAGGAAAAATGACTCTCGAAAGTGGCGTTTTAACAAACAAGTTCCTTTCGCCTCCTCCGGCTCGTGCCCGTCACCCTCGAGGGATGCCCGGCCTGCCTCCGGCCCCCCGCCCGCCTCTCCGAAGCCCACAGCCAGGCTTGCCCTAAGCGCTGGCGGGCGCCGGCTTATAATCTTAGGATGGGGCTTAGGGCAGAGCTTGCGATGGGCGAGAAAACGCTGGCTTTGAGGACAGAGCGGGGGGATAACGCAGGGCTAGAGGACACCCCAAATATGCTCCGCTACAAGGAAACCCTCCCTACATCCCCCCCCCCCCCCCCAAATAAGCTTCTCCCCCACAACTTCAAGCTGCCCCAGCGCACAAAGCGTCCAGAGCCTCGTAAGTGCCTCCCCCGCGCCTGAAGCCCAGCCTCCCCCTGCAGGGTCACCCCATCAGCTCAGCAAAGCCGGCAGCGAGAGCTGCAAAAAGCAGAAAAAATAAGTTCCTTGAATGCCCGACGCTGCCCCCGCCCCCAAGTCTCAGCACCTGAAATCGCTTGTAATTGTAAAAATAGGTCTTGAAATAGAAAAAAAGGGGGGGGGGGGGGGGCGGGGGGAAACAAAAAAGGCAAGTGTGCTTCTGAACATTTCTATTGCGTGTTGGTCCGGGAGTGGTATTTTATCAAAAATATGGTACAGGGTCCATTTGCTGTGTCTCTGAAGCCCTGGGCAGGTCCGCGCCGGCCCCGGCGGCCGAGCAGGGCAAATCTTGGGCACTTCTGATACAACCTGGCGAGGAAGCGGCCGTCGGCGCGACGTCATCATAGCAGCTTGCGATGAAGGATCTCCCAGGCCATTCGCTTCCGGAAATAGGGCATGTGTTGCTTTGGGTGGGGAGGGAAAACGAGAGAGGAGAGAAAGGAAAGGTAGGTCAGCGCGTCTTTCGCTGCTGGACCATTTATCGAGCAGCCGCTCTCCTGGGTGCGGCTCTTTTTAAGCGGTGCCTTTCTCAGGGGGGGTGGGAATTTACTTTCCCGTTATTGAAAACAGGACAGCGGATGAGATTTAGGTGATAACGTAGCTCCGATGATATTCTCTAATAATTAGAAGTAAAATGTTCGCCCGCGGGACGCTCCACGGAGGCTGACAACGTTAAGTAACGCTGAAATTCCCCGGGGGTCGGGCTACGGCGCCCGGGTGCCGTTACGGGCTCGTCGGCCGCCCCCGGCCGCGAGGCGCTCCGCGGGTTCGAGGGCAGCGGGTGACTCGAGGATGGCTTCAGAGGAAGGGCTTTGCACGGCGTAAGGAGCTGCCGCAGCGCCTTGGGGCAGCTCTCCGAGGAGGAGCAGCGCTACCATCCCCACTGGGGCGCTTCAGACCCGCAGGGGGTGGGTGGGCGAGGGGTGGGGGGGCAGAGGGCGTTTGGAAAAGGCGGCGCCACGTGCCCGTCTCTCCCCGAGACGAGGGGTTTACCTGAGTGAAGTTGATGGGCTTGTCTTTGGTAATGCAGTCGGCGTATTTGCAGGCAAACATCCCGCAGTCGCTGCCGTTCATCTGCTGCGGGATCTCCTTTAAAGGGAAGGACACAAACCCAACCATCATTTCCAGAAGGGCCAGTGCCCCGGTTCCCTCCGAGGAGGAGGAGCTCCGAGCGAAGGACCCCTCTCAAACAAGCGCTAACGCCAGGGCTGCACGGACGGGCGCGCGCCGGCGCTGGGGGCGGGGGGGTGAAGGCAAGAGGGTGGGCGGCAGGGGTCGAGGGGGCGCCGGGGCGCCCCTGGCTCGGGAAAGCCCCCCTGCTGCCGCGGATGGCAGCACAGCAGCCTGCCAGGGAAGCTCCGGGACCTGTTCACATCCCCCCCGGAGCTCCCAGGAGGCCGCGTCCGTCGGGAAAACCAGCCAGGAAAGGTACATCAGGGCCGGGAGCGAAAGCAAGGACCAAGAGAGACCCCCCTCTGCAAACCTCCGACTGCGTGAACCCACCTGACTCTTCTTACTCAGCAACGACCAGCCGTTAGTGTCAAACTCTTTCCTTTTCTTGTCAAGACTCTCCTGTTTTAAGTATTGCCTGTAGGAAGAAGAAAACAAAGAAAGCTTACTCAGAGGATCGGGGGAAACCAGCCAGTACACCCCATGTCAGTTTACCCGAGGAGTCCTCTGCCGTGTTTGCAGAATTAATGCAAAATGGAAGTCCAATATTTTCGTCTCGGTACTGGCCATTTTAAAAAGGGCTCTACAGACCTGGGCTTTGAGGCAGTCAAAAGAAGGACCGAGTAGGACTTAAACTCATCCAAAAAAAAGTACCTGCCAAGCAGAGGGCGAAAACCACAAATAAACCAGCGAGAACAAATCTAATTCATCAGAGAGTGACTCACGGCGGAGGAAAAGCTCAGCAGCCACGGGGCTGCCTCGACAGGCGCCTGCAAGCAGGGGAGACCGGGGAGCTGGGCTCTGGTGGCGGGCTCCGCGCCGTGCCGCCGCTTTTGGGGATCTTTCTTAGCATCAAGGTAGACGGGAGGAAATTTGTCACAACCGTAACAGCACCCCGGCGGCTCCGGAACAACCGCCCCGTGTGTGAAGCGTCACAAAAACCACCGCAAAGCTCCTCTCGAGGGTGGTGGAGGGTTCAGCTCGCTGGTAGATGCTCTTCTCCCAGGTTTCCCTTCCACTCTTGATTTGATTCCTTCTTACCGCAGCAGAAGGCAGATGGCAAGTGCTTTCAGAGAGGCAAACTAGGGACGGTGACCCTGATTTTCTCAAAAAAGGTCCGAGGCTGGGGGACGGAGGGAGGCAGCCCCGGGAAAAGCCACGCCACAGTCCGCTGCGAGGTGCTTTACAGGGATGGAGGCACGCGGGAGAAGGAGCCAGCCGTGGCAGCGGTGGGGTGGCAAATACCTTTCACAAGCCTTCAGAGAGGGAGAAGAGACGCAGAGCCAGTCCCGTTCCAGTCCCAAGAACTGGAGAACAAGGGAAGCCCATGGGTACTGGCCCATCTCCTCTGCCCAGAGAGGCTCCCACCAGTTTGGCCTCAATTATACCGCTGGAAGAATAGAAAAGTGAGGGGTTTCTTTCCTGCCTTCTTGAAAAAGCTTAGAAAAGTCTACCCCAAGACCATGCCCAGAGCAACTGCCACGCGTCTCCCTTCGTGGATATGGACGCCTCGAACCATTTCCCTTTACTGCGAAGTGCGGAAAGGGGAGCTCAGGAAGGACACAGACATAAAGCTGGACTAGAGCGAGCCCAAGGAGACGAGGCAACGGCCCCAAGACGTTCTAAATGGACCCAAGGAAGCCCCTCTCTGTCGGCCGTCGGCGTCGTTAAGCGACATCCAGCTTTGCAGACACTTTCTGCCCACCTTTGCTACCAAAAGGACCGGGAAGATCAACAGAAACTGTCTCCTTCGCGTTTGGCATCTTCTCAAAGCAGCCCGAGGAGCCTTCTCGCTGTCGCGGCTGCCACCAGAACGTTTGGAAAGGAAAAGCGAGGGATTAGACGCTGCTGGCTTAAACGGAGGGGTCAAGAGAGCGCCTGGCACGGAGGGGGAGGCAGGTTTGGCCGCCAACGCGGGGAGATGTGCCATCTTTCGGAAATCTGATCCGCAAAAGGCTTGGCTAAATCGCATCTCGCTGTTAGCAAACGCTGAAACGCCACGGGAGAGGGGGGCAACGCGACCCACAGGCGAGCCCAGAGGGTGGGGGGGTGTGGGGGGGTGACTTTGCTGCCCTGGTGCCACTCAGGGAACTTTACTCTATCACGACTTTAAAGAATTATTCAAAGAAAACTCTCCCGGGCTGAAGGGTCCTGAGACACCCCGGGGCTGCCGAACCGAGTACTCCGAGTGGCAGCAGAAGCACCCAACAGCCTCTGAATGCGGAATCAGCCCCATCCCGGCCACAGCGTCTCTAGAAAATAGCCAGAAATAGACTTTGCTGGACCCAAGAGCGACAAAGGAGGGGAGCCCCCCTCCTGGCAGTTCCCCGGGACTCGATCGGGTCCCAGACAAGCACTTTCTGTCAGCCCTCGTCAGGCGGCCGCACGCTCCCGGCCCAGCTCCCCAGCGCGGGGGCTGCCGGCGGCCGCCGTCACGGCTCTGGGGGAGCTCTTTGCTTGGCTGCTTTGACTCGGCCGCAGTTTGGACAAGACGAGATCAGCAGGGGCTAAATCTCCGCAGCAAAACGCGTTCCACTGAGCGCGAGAAGCGCCCATATCTCACCTCCAAATAAAAACCTAACGGACGGAGACGAAACTCCTTGCGACGAGTTCTAAATAAGGGTAGGCTGAGCCCCCAGCGCAGCGCCTGGAGGAAGCGAGCAGCCTTTGTGCACAATACAAACATGGTGACGACATCAATTAATTACACGGCCTCATTTCGATTGCTATCAAAAAAAGAACAAAAATCCTGGCCGTTGCTGCCCACTCCAGAACCCGCTTGAATCCTCAGCTCAGAAGAGAGCAGCGGCCCGCGGCCGGCTGCGTTTGGAAGGGCAGAGGCGGGGAACGAAGCTGCACGGATAAATAAAAGGATGCCTCACACGAGGAGCCGGGACGAGGCTCCGAGCAACGTCTCCGCGTGGAGCGGGGCTGCACATACGGAGCAGAGGCGGAGGGGGGGGACGCGAGCGCGAGACTCGTCTGGCAGACAGGGAAGGAACCAGGGAAGCTTAAACGGTGCCGGAGCTTCAGGAGATAAAACAAATCAGGTGGCTTCTGCACGGCTGGTTTTATCTCCAACTACCACAAGGCACAGCTGCGATGCCCACACGCGCCCAGCAGCCAGGAAACGTGGGGTTATTTTCTAGAAGAGCTAGGAAATAACTCAGTACATGGAGTTTGCGTTAACTGGGACCATCAGCTGTGCGGTGTGCGAACAAGCAGCCTCCAGCAATCCCCGCACACGGAGGTCAGCCAACATCAGACACGTCGTGTAAGAAATACGGCGCCGCTCCCGCCTCGGTAGCAGCCCGAACCTCCTCTTTCAGGAGAGTGAAAACACCTGGACTCCAAATCGCGAGATAACTTTGGGAGGCAGAACTTAACTGATGAACTTTGTCAGGACCTCAAGGAGAAAAAGCTTGACGCGGAATTTTGAAGCGGAACTACACGTCGAACCAAAACCCGACATGCCCCATCACGTACTCCGGGCTTTTAACCTCGTTTTCCTAAATCTGAGAAGGGATTTTTGCCCTCTGCAGCGCTTCCACACGCACACACCAACCTGACCGGGTGCCTCAGGGGATCGTTGGGATCAGCTCCGCAGCACTCTGCTAAATATCTGAAAGCCTTGAAGTAAAGGGCACGTAAAGGTGAGCGTTTCAAGCGCTGCTGCTGGCAGGAGATAAGAAGATTTCACAGGCACGAGTCGCTTTGTGTGCTCTATCCCCATAGCTTTCCTCCGGCCTTGGTGCACTAGAATCAAGCTTTTAGCTAATTTTAACAGGGTGGTTTACGTCCGCTCCAAAACACAGACCCTTCCAGCAGAGCTGAGGTACCGAGCACTGTGTTTCCCAAGGAGAAACCCCATAAAACAGAGGCAGCTTGCTTAAAATCCTCTCCAGGTCTCACCCCCAGGCGGTGTGAAAGCCCAGATGCTGAAACAAAGCACGGCAGCCACCAAACCACGAACGCCTGAGGTCCCTGCTCACCCCTAGCCTGGCCCGTGGCCCTTGTATTTAACCAGCTACCGTCCCTGCGCCTCAGTTTCCCTCCTCTGTGAAGTCTGGCTAACGGCACGACACTCACCACCTTTAGGAAGCTCTAAAGATTGAAAGCATGAAAGGGTCACTAACCATGAATAGGACCTCCGTCCCTTCTTCCCGGTGTGATCCTCCCACTGCATTCAACCAATAAAAGCCTCCTAAAAGGAAACAGAGGGAAAACAATTACGTCCAGGGCAACAGCGACCTGAAATCCCGGCTCTCTACCACTCACCCTGCGTGGCCGACACACCTTGTATCCGCTGGTACTCTCTACTGCCACTTTGGGGACCTGCTTCCTCACCCCAGACCCCTAAACGAAACACGGGCAAGGACTCCTGGGTCCCCCTCTCGCCTCCCAGGTGTTTCACTTCACCAGAGAGCCGTGATTTTTTGACTTGGAATCAAAGAAATTCAGGCCGAAAGGAACTGATTTCACCCAGGCCATCCCTGCCCCAAGGCAGGCCAGCTCTGCCTGCACCGTTCTTGAACACAGATACACAGCGAAACAGAGACGCTGCCCTGAGCCGCTCCCAAGGATTTGGTATTTTGCTTTTCCCTTTCCTCCCTTCAAACCAACATGGCACAACAGCACGGAGAAGGGGAACAGCTTATTTTTACAGTTATTTAAACTAACTCGGTGCACGCAGACTGCAAAGCACCTGAAGTGGAAAACGAAGGTGCTAAGCAGACTGGAAACGGCATTTGCCTGCCGTCTGTCTTTATCGTTATTCACATTCCTTGACTGAATGAGTGACACCGCCGCTGACATACTCGACCTCACGCCACAAGACTCAGGATCAGATTCCCAAGTCAGCGTCGGAGCGAAGCCGAGATGAGAAACAGAACCGACGGCCGGCCGGGGGTCAACGACGGAGAGACACGAGGAGCTGGCGACTGCGTTTCGTAAATCACTTTGCGATCTGATTCGTATCACGCCTGACAGCCCCGCGTGACATGGGACCTTCGAAAAGAGGGGGGGGTTTCACCCCTGCCCAGAGAGAAGCTCATTTTTAATCGCACTCCGTTCCAGAGCAGCTTCCAAATATGGGAAGAGAGTTCTGGATATGACGTGCGAGCACCTCGCTCCCCCAAGAGCTGGGAGAGCAGGCAGCCAGCCCCGCTCCCTCCCGGAGCATCGCTCAGGATGGGAAAACCAAAGACCTCCTCTGCACTTTAGACCCAGGGAGGACAGCTTTCACCCAGCTCCGGTTTGGAGGCACGGCGCGGCGTGTTAACGCCTTGCTGGAACTGAGAAGGGACCCGGGCACACCTCTACCCTGACGCGAGAGGCCCGCCCGCACCCTACGTATACCGTCGCGCTCTCCAGGATCTCCTTCTTGAACCAAAGGGCCAAGCTACCGAGCTGGTCTTTGCCCCAGGCGGGAGAAGCTCCCTCCTGGACGGGGGGGCCAGGAGATACCATTTATTCAAGCAGCTGCAGGACGAGGGAAGCACCCCTATCCCTCACGGTCCTGTTTTCCTCCTAAAGACGATGCCCAAGAACACCGGTAAAGCCTGATGTCCTCAACAGAACGGCTCTGAGACCTGTCTATACCCTCGAAGGTAACACCAGCCTCGCCGACGGATCTCCTGGGAAGAGCTGAAGACACGGCACCGGGCACAGGGCGCTCTCGCAGACCCGCTTCGGAACCGCAGACCGCGCGTGAAACGCAACGCGTGAAAACCAAGGCGTTCCTCTGACTCTTCCTCTCGGGCCCCAGGAAGGGACCGTCCCCACGGAAGGGCTTCCAGAGCAAGGTAAGAAGCCGTCCGACTGTTAAACAGGCGCAACTCAAATAAAGGTTACTCACAACAGTATCCTGCAGGCTTCGCTGTTTATTCCACCCATGGAGTCGTAATAGGTGATGGTTTTTTTCCGGAAGTCTACGACCTACACAGAGAGAGATTCGTTAGCAGCGCACCGCACAGGGAGCTCGTCCCTTTGCCGGGACACGCGCCCTGCCGCTAGGAAGAAGGAAGTCTAGACCATTTCACAGCGGAGAAGGGTTTCAGAGGACTTCTAACACCTTTGGCGCAGCCCTCCCCAAAATCCCCCCCCTTGCTGCTGTTTTATTTAAGCGTCTGAATCTCAAAAGCAGGCTCTCCTCAGAGCACCCTGGTAAAACACAAACTCTCATCCTTATTCCTTAAGCGGCAGACAGGTAGGTTTACAGAGGCTTTGCTCCACCGGAGGGAAAAACAAGCCCCCCCCAAGCGTGGGTTTTCGGGGCCCCACGCCCCATTTCCACACCACCGCCCGCCCGTGCGAGCGCCGCCTTTCCGGGCGGCTCAAACCTCCCCTCCCCGAGGAGGTTTGAGCGAAGGAGGTTGACGCCGGCCCAAAAGCCACGCACGATCCGTTACCGCGCAGGTGCCGGCGGCCAAGAGAAGGGACAAAGCACATCGGGGGCAGGAGGTAGAGGGAGCCGCGCGGTATCTGCCGTCTAGATCTCTCCAAAACGATCCCGTGGCAATGCCTCTAAAGGCGAGTTTGTGGGAACGTGGAAAGGAGATCTTTCTCCGGAGGATAAGCTAGCCTAACGTGACCTTCACAGCTGTTTTCTGACTAGAAACGCACAAAAAACCAAGTCGCAGCTCTCTTTTCACTCGCTCTAGGCTTCGATTTTCGGCACAAACACACATTTTCCCCCCACGCAAACGCCCGACGACTCAAAAGCCGTGAAATTTTAGCCTTAGCCGGGTTTCTAGGACAACCTGCTCCAGCTACGCTCTACCGTGAATAACTAAAGCACTCACTGCCAGGCACCAGTGCACTCCCAGATGAATAGGCACCAAGAGGAGATCCACAGAGAAGATATCCACTTTTTTAGTCCACCGTTTCACAGCTTGGTACCCCGCCGTTTTCAATTTGGTAAAGAAGAAAGTATTGAACGCGTGAACTGCTGGCAAACCCTTCTCTTTGCTCCGCTCCATCAGCAAATTCATGTAGAAATTAATTATCTGGGAAAGAAATATCATTCAGGGCACGTTAGAGGGTCGACACGTCTGCATAAGGTGCTCTGGCCCTGTGCAGAATTAGGGAAGGCATCGGTTTTGCCTCCACCTGCGGCTCTTGAAGGCCTGTCCTTGGGGGGATTTGCAATAGCTCGACAGCCTTAAAACCTTCAAAAAACCCGGAAAGATTTAGGCATGCAGTCTTCTACATTTAAGATTCACTTTTTTTTTTTGCCCTGGTCACGTCCGCAGTCACTTCCACTCCTCCCAGTATTATCATTACTTCAAGTGCCTGGTTTACACAGGGGTTTCTTCCCAGATTAACCGCTCCCGAGCGTGAAGCACAGCCCACACCAGCTACCCCCTCCTCTCTGCCTTCTTTCAGCACGGAGACAGCAGACACGTTGGTTCGCTTCAACCTACTTTAAATTGCTGAAGAAAAACATCTTAACAGCCCAAGGTAGACTCCTCACCTCGTCGTTGAGCCAGTTCAGATTATTGAGGGTCTGAATGTCTTTCCGAGTGATCGTTAATCGAAAAGCTTCACTGAGGACCTCGTCCTGGTTCCCGCCTCGGAATACGCTCTTTATTTCCTTCTCCATTTCCTACAGGGGGACACGGACAGCACTGAGAGGGAGAGTTCCTGCTATTCCCATCACAAAGGCTGGATTCAAACCCAGGTTTACGCTTTGCTCCGCAAAGGATAAGCTCGCTACAAACCGTACGTGGCAAAAGGGAAGCGGCCAGCTGTCCCTGCGCATCGATTTCAGGAAATCACGTTAATATTTGGATCTTTCACGCCCACAAGCGCCTGTTTGCGTCGGCTAGACCCAAGCAGGCTTACCTCGGTGATTTCAGGGAACTCCTCTTCGCCATCAGCTGACTTGGCATCCTCTTTCTCTTCTGGGACCACCGTGACAGGGATCTCCTTCTCAAGGGGTACTCGGAGATGTAAATCCACCAGATCCTGCACTGAGTGTTCCTGTTCCTGCAACCGCTGAAGGAGAGACCTTCGGATCAGGTGGGGCCCACGACAGCCGCCTCTCCGGAGCCTGCGAGGGAGCTACGTGGGGCCAGTCGATCCAGGAAGGGGCACGGAGGGGGAGCATTTACCCTGGCCACGACACGACCGAGAGCCCTGCCACGGGAAGGGGAAGCAGCAAAGACACCAGGCCCCGAAGGAGCTGATTTTTGTCGTTTTTTCCATTTCCAATTCGCTTCCTCTTCCGCAGTTTAACATTGGGACTTGCAAAGAGCGCTCTTTCAGTGTCTGCTCTCTGTTACCTGGCTCTGCAGCTGTAAGGCCAGCGCCTTCTGCTCTTCAATCTGCCGCCACCTCTCCCGAGCTCGTGAATCGTAGACGCTGGTCCTGAAAAGCACGGTTTACGTGAACAAATCGGTGTTTATTTCTACACGCGAACCCTCACAATGGGAAAAGAGAGCAGGAAAACCCTCGTGTACTTACAGTTCTTTGATCCACAGTTCTGCCTGGAAGAACGGGAGGCTGGGAAGAGGGAGAAAGGAGAGGTGTAAGTGGTGTCCTTCACAGGGAGAGCAAGGAATTGCTCAAAACGTGATTTCTAAGTACTGAGGACACCCTGACTGCCAGAGCGATTGCAAGAGCTACAGACACATCTGCCAGGCGTTTGCAGCCAGGTCTCAAGAAAGAGGTTTGATGCATCACACGCGAGTTCCTGTAACTACAGCAAACTTCTCTCTCTTCACGAGACGTTCAGAAAGGCGCTGGTCACCCACTACCCTGCATTCTCACCTCCCCGGGGAATCAAAAATAGCTAACGTAATCCAGCCCTCCCCTCCAGACACCGTTTTACAGCTTCTTACCTTGGTGCTGGGGTTCTGGAATCCTTCACCTTGAGCAAAATGACAGAGTCTGACCCTAAAGAGAGTAAAGTTTCCGGAACGTTGTTAACCTCACAATTACTACCCACTTCCCCAGCTGCTGCAGGAGTCCAGATGCAGCGGGGGAGGGAAAAAGTGGGTTTGACACCTACATGTAAGTCGACTGCTGAGTCTTGGAGCTTCATTTTGGGTTTGGGTTTTGTTCAGTTGGGGTTTTTATTTTTCCCTTACCTTCAGACTGCGTGTTCGATGCTGGTAGATTTTCTTGCTGATGCTGGGCTGTGGAATTACTGGACTCAAAGATATTGGAGGGATAGCTGGGGGCAGGGTAGAGCGACGGTTTGTGTGACGGCTGCTCCTGTGCTCTGAGGACGCTGGTTGCTGAACTGGCTGGTGCAACGCCGTGAGCTTCAAACAGCTTCGAGTTCTTGCTGGGAGCTTCTTTCACTACGGTTTTGCTGGAATTTGAACACCTGGAGCTAGGGACAACAGCAAGTAAGGCGGCAGCGAACACGCGCGGCGCTGTCAGCTGGAGAAGGGGGTTTTACATACTCACAGGTGGAAGGGGAACAGCGAAGAGGGCTTGGACGTGGAAAATTGTTTTCCTGTGACCATTTGAAGCAACTGCCTGTAGATCTCCCGCTCTTCCTCTCGAACAGTCTGCAGGGGAACAAGCAGATACGTCTAGCCAACGTGATTTTGATAAAGACACCGTGAACAGAGAGCAGTGGGTGTTGTCTGTCTTGACTTGAGTAAGGCATTCGACACCGTCTCCCACAGCATCCTCACAGGCAAGCTAAGGCAGTGGGGGTTGGAGGAGGGGACAGTGAGGTGGCCAGAGCCCTGGCTCAACAACAGAGCTCAGAGGGTCGTGATCAGTGGAGCAGAGCCTGGCTGGAGGCCTGTCACTAGTGGTGTTCCCCAGGGGTCTGTGCTGGGCCCAGTCCTGGCCAACACATCCATCAGTGACCTGGATGGTGGGATCGAGTGTCACCTCAGCAAGTTCCCTGCCGATGCCAAGCTGGGAGGAGCGGCTGATGCACCAGAGGGCCGTGCTGCCACCCAGCGAGACCTGGCCAGGCTGGAGAGCTGGGCCCAGGGGACCTGATGAAATTCAACACGAGCACGTGCAGGGTCCTGCCCCGGGGGAGGAAGAACCCCCCGCACCGGCACAGGCTGGGGGCTGAACTGCTGGGGAGCGGCTCTGCTGAGAGGCCCTGGGGGTGCTGGGGGGCAGCGAGGTGACCCTGAGCCAGCACCGGGCCCTTGGGGCCAGGAAGGCCAATGGTACCCAAGGATGCATGAAAAGGCGTGTGGAGCATCTCCCTTGGGAGGAAAGGCTGAGAGAGCAGGGTCTGTTCAGCCGCAGAAGAGAAGGCTGAGGGGGGATCCCATCAGTACCTATAAATATCTGAAGGGTGGGTGTCAGGGGGATGGGGCCGGGCTCTTTTCAGTGGTGCCCAACGCCAGGCCAAGGGGCCACGGGCACAAGCTGGAACACGGGAGGTTCCCCCTGAACATGAGGACAAACCCCTTCCCTGTGCGGGTGCCAGAGCAGGGGCACAGGCTGCCCAGAGGGGCTGTGGGGTCCCTTCCCTGGAGACATTCACCCCCCGCCTGGACGCGGCCCTGTGCCCCTGCTCTGGGGGTGCCTGCTCCAGCAGGGGGTGGGACGGGGTGAGCTCCAGAGGGCCCTTCCAGCCCCCGCCACGCTGGGATTCTGGGATTCTGTGAATAGCGAGCAGTTACACATGGAGGTGGAGGTTTTATGGGTGCAATCACATCCAGGAGTCGTGAAAAATTCAACCAGCAGCCTTGATCAGGCCAATTACAGCCGAGGTCTGAGCGTGAGCAGAGCTGAAGCCAGATTCTTCCCGGCAGAAGGAGCAAATCCAGCACAAGGCGGTTGATTAGAGCCGCCTCAAGCACTTTGTGGTGCCCAGAAACGACCTCCTCAGAAATACCCACCCACTGAACGGTCTCCCAGCCTTTTCTTTACCTCTTCTGCCGTGCTGATGAACCGCCGGGGAGTCTTCTTGGGGCTAAGCAGGCTGCGGCGACACGGGCCGCTCCAGGAAGGACTCTGAGCGGGTTTGATCGGAAAAGCTGATGCATGGCAATGGTGGTTGGATTTTCCTACAAAACTGTTGGACGTCCCACTGCGAGGGGAGAAAGAAACGCTTTGATTTCACTTTATGCTTGGTTTGATTACACCAAGTGTAATCTCACTCTCCCCCAAGCCCAGCCTAGGACCAGGCTACCCAGCTGTGATCAGAAACTGGTATTTTAGGTGCGTTTTAAGAACCACCTCAAAGCTGAGGGCTGGCCAGCTTGATCCGAAACCATTCCCGAGGCCTGTGCGGCCGAACAGATGCCGCCAGGTGGCACTGCGAGGCCGAGGAGCCGCAGCCTGGAAACCCACGGCCAGACCTTCCCGCCACATCCACCGGCTCCCGCTTCCATCCACGCACCACAAAATGGCTGAACCTCGCCTGGAGACACCGCTCTCGGCGGTTTTATTTCTTGCTAACAGCAGGCGCCCTCCCCTCGCCTTGCTTCTCCCCGCTCAGGCTCACCTAAGAGCCCCTGAAAAAATACAGGGGTCGGTTCAGCATTTCTCCCATTGAAATCAATTTTCCCTATTTGCAAACAAACGTTGGCCAGCGTGGGGATTTTCAGGAGCAAAAAAGACTTGACCCGGTCTGGAAAAGTTTATACCAGCTGCAAAAATAGCTCCTGCACCCAGCACGGCACGCACTAAGTGGCAGGTTTTCATCGCAAAACGATGGCGTGCTCTCTCCCCCCCCGATTTCCCAGCGTAACGGTGTTCCCGTTCTCATCCCAGCGCTCCCAATATGCTCAAAACCCACCCATTACACCACCAGCTTTGCAAGAGGCAGGTTACGCCACGCCGTACCCTCCCAAAACCTGCGCTCACGCCCTCTGCGAAGCGTCTTTGCCGCAGGGAGGTTTATAAACACCGAAAGGCACCTCCAGACCCGCCCTGCCTCGACCCACGCGACTGTTCCCAGCCCGAATCGGCCCTGTATCGATACCAATGGTTTGAGCGGGTAAAATCCCCACGCGGAGCTCCCGCAGGGCTCTGCGGGGAAGGTGAAAGGCGGAGGGGAGCTGTACGCACCTGGGGTTTTTGCGAGCTTCGAGGTAAGAGCCTCGGCTCACCCTCGGTTTCTGCGGCACGGAGGCCAGAGGCGGGACCAAGCCCCTCCACTGCCCGTTGGCGCTGGAGCCAAAGGCTCGAGGCTCCCCTGCCACCCGGTAGCTCTCGGGGCAGGGGATTTCTGCAGGGGAGAAACACGGCAGCGGTCAATAAAGAGCCACATCTCCCTCCCCAAGCTGCTGGGAGAAGGGGACAGGCAAAAACCTGACACTCCAGGGCAGAAAATGACGACTTACCTGGGCTGTAATTGAGAGCACAGGATGTGTTTCCAGCCGGGCAAGCGAAACCGCTGATCTTGTTGGGTAAAAACTGCGTGAAAAGATGGCAGCGTTTTATTAGGAGAAAGCGCGGCTCAGTCGTAAAGCCCAGGCACGGCAAAAGCACAGGGGAGGGATGTGAAAAGTTACAGCTCCTCCCCAATCACAACGGTATAAATTTAGTGATTGCTGAAGCGAACTGGTGTAACAACACACCGGCGCTGGTCTGGCAACGCTCCCGTCCCCTCCTAAAATCCGCTCCGCCGGCACCACGGCCGTTTTAACGCGGAAATAAACAAGCGAACACCGTTTTCATCTTGTCAGAGGGCAAAGCACCGGCTTCACAGCCACGCCGCCGGCTCCTCGGGACACGACCGCGGCGCCAGGATGCGCGTGCGCCGGAGCCGAGCACGCCGGCGCGTGGGTTCACCGTCCACGGGGCGGATCCCGCGCGCGATTTCGGTTGTATGGCGCTCGTCGGCGACGAACGGCGCGAGCGGGGCCGGCGCCGCGCGGAAACGCTGGGTGTTATTGAGGTGGCGCTGTCAAAACCGGTGGGTTTTGAGCTCGGGGGATGCTGTGAAGAGAGATCCCGCTCACGGGCGCCACCGACCCACAGGGAAAGCCACGGGAAGGGGGGAAAAGGGAGGAAGAGAAGCCACCGGCCCCCAAAACCGCGTCCCCCCACCCCGACGGCGACCGGGGGGAACCTCGCTCGCTGCAGCAGCGCTGGGGCTCCGCACCTTGGCGTCGGGCTGGGCGAGCGGCTCCCGCAGGCCGGCTCGGGAGGGCGGCGGAAAGGCCTTGAAGACGGAGCCGTGGTTGGGCCGCGCCGCGTCCCGGGCCTCCATCCTCATGGGCTCCGCGGCCGCATCTGGGGGAGAAGAGCCCCCGTCAGCCCCCCGCGGCGGCGGCAGCCGAGAAGCGGCGGGGCGGGAGCTATCCCGAGGGTCCGGGCAGGCTCGGAGGGCGGCGGGCGGGAGCGGACGGCTCCGGTTTTCCTTCTAAAAACGAAGATAAAGAGAAAAACGTTAGGGGACGGCCGGACCCCCAGCGGGCAGCGCCCGAGGAGGGCTGGCGGCAGCGCCGGGGCTCCCGCCGGGCGGAGGGAGCAGCTGGCGGGCCCGGCCGAGGCCTCCCGGCGGTCACCCCCGCGGCGGTGCCGCTGCCCGCCCCGCACGCACCAGGACCGGTTCGGCACCCCGGAGCCGCCGGCCGGGGCTGAGGCCGAGGCCCGCCGCCGGGGCTGAGACCCACCGCCGCCGCTCCCGCCGCCCCCCAGCCCCCGGCCCGGCCGCACCCCCGCCCTACCGGAAGCGGAAGCGTCCCGAGAGCGCGCGCCCCGTTCCCGGGCTCGGTGGCAGCTGCCGGCAACGAGGCGGCCGGAAGCGGAACTGGACGCCGGGCGCGGCGCCGCCGGAAGTGACGCCTGAGAGAGGCGGTCGGGGGGAGGGGGTCGCGCTAAGGCGGGACATGCGCATGCGCTGGGGAGGGGTGGCGGGGCGGGAAGGGAGCCCCCTGGCGGCGCGGCGGTCCCGGGGGGGGCAGCCCACGGAGGGGAGGCCTGGCGGGGGGTGTCACCCTGTGGGGGTGTCACCCTATAGTTGGTGTCACCCTGTGGGGGGTATTACCCTATAGCAGGTGTAATCCTGTGGGCGGTGTCACCCTATGGGGGTGTCACCATTTAGCAGGTGTCACCCTATGGGGGGTGTCACCCTGTGGGCAGTGTCACCCTATGGGGGTGTCACCCTATAGCGGGTGTCACCCTGTGGGCAGTGTCACACTATGGGTGTGTCACCCTATAGCAGGTGTCACCCTATAGCGGGTGTCACCCTGTGGGCGGTGTCACCCTATGGGGGGGACACACTGTGGAGCTCCCTGCTGGGCAGTATCACCCCATAGTGTGTCACCCTACAGGGGTGTCACCCTATGGGGGGCTCATGCTGTGGGGCTGTGTCACTCTCTGTGCTGTTCCCTCATGGGGCAGCCGATCCCGTTACACCCTATCCCGTTAGGGCTGATCCCTACAGCCGATCCCATTATAGCGGATCCCATTACAGCCGGTCCCTACAGCTGGTCCCGTTACAGCCAATCCCTACAGCCAATCCCGTTACAGCCGGTCCCGTTACAGCCGATCCCATTACAGCCGGTCCCTACAGTTGGTCCTATTATAGCTGATCCTGTTACAGCTGATCTCGTGACAGCCAATACCTAGAGCAGGTCCTGTTACAGCCGATCCCATCACAGCCTGTCCCTACAGCCGGTCCCATTACAGGTGATCCATACAGCCGGTCCCATTATAGCTAGTCCCGTGACAGCCGGTCCCGTTACAGCCAATCCTGTTACAGCCTGTCCCTACTGCTGATCTGTTACAGCCGATCCCATCACAGCCTGTCCCTACAGCCGGTCCCGTTACAGCCGATCCCATTACAGCCGATCCCGTTACAGCCAATCCTGTTACAGCCGATCCCATCACAGCCTGTCCCTATGGCCGGTCCTGTTACAGCTGATCCGTACAGCCGGTCCCATTATAGCTAGTCCCGTGACAGCCGGTCCCATTACAGCCGATCCTGTTACAGCCTGTCCCTACAGCCGGTCCCATGACAGCCGATCCCGACAGCCGATCCCGACAGCCGATCCTGTTACAGCCTGTCCCTACAGCCGGTCCCATGACAGCCGATCCCGACAGCCGATCCCGACAGCCGATCCCAACAGCCGATCCTGTTACAGCCTGTCCCGACAGCCGATCCCGACAGCCGATCCCAACAGCCGATCCTGTTACAGCCTGTCCCTACAGCCGGTCCCATGACAGCCGATCCCGACAGCCGGTCCCGTTACAGCCGATCCTGTTACAGCCTGTCCCTACAGCCGGTCCCATGACAGCCGATCCCGACAGCCGATCCCGACAGCCGATCCCAACAGCCGATCCTGTTACAGCCTGTCCCGACAGCCGATCCCGACAGCCGATCCCGACAGCCGATCCCAACAGCCGATCCTGTTACAGCCTGTCCCGACAGCCGATCCCGACAGCCGATCCCGACAGCCGATCCCAACAGCCGATCCCAACAGCCGATCCTGTTACAGCCTGTCCCGACAGCCGATCCCGACAGCCGATCCCGACAGCCGATCCCGACAGCCGATCCCAACAGCCGATCCTGTTACAGCCTGTCCCGACAGCCGATCCCGACAGCCGATCCCGACAGCCGATCCCGACAGCCGATCCCAACAGCCGATCCTGTTACAGCCTGTCCCTACTGCTGATCTGTTACAGCCGGTCCCGTCACAGCCGCTCGGGTGACAGCCGCTCGGGTGACAGCGCGGGGCGGGTGATGGTGGCCATCCCCGAGCTCTCCCCCGAGACCTCCCGGCTCCTCCTCTCAGCCGCGCTCTCCTTCGCCGCCGTCCTCCTCTTCCTCACCTTCCTCCCCCCCGCGCCCAGGCAGGGGCAGCCGCCAGGTCAGTGCTGGCACCAGCAGGGGGGCAGACTGGAACCGGTAAGGACAGACTGGAACCAGTAAGTGGGACAGACTGGAACGAGTAAGGACAGACTGGAACCAGTAAGTGGGACAGACTGGTACCAGCAGTAAGGAGGGCAGACTGGTACCTGTAAGTGGGACAGACTGGTACCAGTAAAGACAGACTGGAACCAGTAAGGAGGACAGGCTTGTACCGGTAAGGAGGGCAGGCTCTCACCAGTAAGGAGGGCAGACTGATACGCACAGGGAATACAGACTGGCACCAGTAAGGACTGGCACCAGTAAGGAGGGCAGAATGGCACCAGTAAGAAGGGCAGAGTGGCACTAGTAAGGACTGGCACCAGTAAGGACTGGCACTAGTAAGTGGGACAGACTGGCACCAGTAAGGACTGGCACCAGTAAGGAGGGCAGAATGGCACTAGTAAGGACTGGCACCAGTAAGGACTGGCACCAGTAAGGAGGGCAGACTGGCACCAGTAAGTGGGACAGACTGGCACCAGTAAGGACTGGCACCAATAAGGAGGGCAGAATGGCACCAGTAAGGACTGGCACCAGTAAGGAGGGCAGAATGGCACTAGTAAGGACTGGCACCAGTAAGGACTGGCACCAGTAAGGAGGGCAGACTGGCACCAGTAAGTGGGACAGACTGGCACCAGTAAGGACTGGCACCAGTAAGGAGGGCAGAATGGCACTAGTAAGGACTGGCACCAGTAAGGACTGGCACCAGTAAGGAGGGCAGACTGGCACCAGTAAGTGGGACAGACTGGCACCAGTAAGGACTGGCACCAGTAAGGAGGGCAGACTGGCACCAGTAAGGACTGGCACCAGTAAGGACTGGCACCAGTAAGGAGGGCATACGGGCACCAGTAAGGACTGGCACCAGTAAGGACCACAGACTGGCACCAGTAAGGACTGGCACCAGTAAGGAGGGCAGACTGTAACCAGTAAGGACTGGCACCAGTGAGGACTGGCACCAGTAAGTGGGACAGACTGGCACCAGTAAGGACTGGCACCAGTAAGGAGGGCAGACTGTAACCAGTAAGGACTGGCACCAGTAAGGACTGGCACCAGTAAGGAGCATGGACTGGCACCAGTAAGGAGGGCAGACTGTAACCAGTAAGGACTGGCACCAGTAAGTGGGACAGACTGGCACCAGTAAGGAGGGCAGACTGGCACCAGTAAGGACCATGGACTGGCACCAGTAAGGAGGGCAGACTGGCACCAGTAAGGACTGGCACCAGTAAGGACCATGGACTGGCACCAGTAAGGACTGGTACCAGTAAGGACTGGCACCAGTAAGGACCATGGACTGGCACCAGTAAGGAGGGCAGACTGGCACCAGTAAGGACTGGCACCAGTAAGGACCATGGACTGGCACCAGTGAGGACTGGCACCAGTAAGGACTGGCACCAGTAAGGACCATGGACTGGCACCAGTAAGGACTGGTACCAGTAAGGACTGGCACCAGTAAGGTGGGCAGACTGGCACCAGTAAGGACCATGGACTGGCACCAGTAAGGACTGGCACCAGTAAGGACCATGGACTGGCACCAGTGAGGACTGGCACCAGTGAGGGGGGCAGACCAGCACCCGCAGGACCGTGCCCCCCCACGCCCAGGGTGCCGGGGAGGGGACACCCCCTCCCTCGCCGGGGCCGCCCCTCCCTCCAGGGGCCCCATTTAGGGGCGGGCGGGCGGCGGGTGCCAGTCTGCGGGTGCCAGCGGGACGGGGGGACCTCGCCGCCCTCTTTTTGCCCAATTTTCCTCTTTTTCCAGCCAAGAAGATGGCGCAGACGCCGCTGGGACGCGGGCAAACCGATAGCCTGGGCGCCGGCAAAGCCATCGCCGTCCTCACCTCCGGGGGGGACGCCCAGGGTAAGGGACACCCCGGTGACCCCCGAAAACCCGCGGTCGTGTCAGGGTCGAGCCCCATTTTGGGGAAAAATGAGGCGAAAACGGGACTTGGGTGGCCAGATCCCGCGGCCGGTTGGGTTCCTCAGGCGGTTTTTCTCAGGTTGAGGATTTGGGGGTGACCTTGGGGGGACGGTGGGGTGAGGAAGCTGTGGGGTGGAGTTAAGGGGAGTTTTGGGGTGCTGGGGGGGGTCTGGGTGCACGGAAAATTTGGGAGGGCTTAAAGGGACGGCGGCAGCGCTGCAGCACGAAGCCAACGCCGGAGAAGCGTTGGGGTTGCCCAAAAACACAGGGATTCAACCCAAAGCTTGTTCCTCTGCCAGGGTGGCCCCGGGGATTTGGCTGGGGGTACCCTGAGGGGAGATGGGGGGGGGTCATTCAGCCCATGGGGGTCTCTGCTCACCTTCCCCCCCCCCCACCGCCCCCCCCCGCCACCGCACTTGTCACCCGGTGTCACGCGGTGCGCCGCGCCGCCGCTAAATGTCAACGGGGCAAAAATAACCCGGGCAGCTGCGGGGCCCGATCCGCGCCGGGAACGGGGGGTTTGGGGGCGGGGGGGTGGGGGGGGGGCCTGAGCCCGGCGCTGTGCGGGGCGGGGGGACGACGATGGCTTTAGGGGTTCCCTCGGGGGGGGGTTTCGGGGTGACGCTCTCCTCCTCCCCCAGGCATGAACGCGGCCGTCCGCGCCGTGGTGAGGGTGGGCATCTACACCGGCGCCAAGGTCTACTTTGTGCATGAGGTCGGTGCTGACCCCACCCCGACACACTCACCCCGATACTCCCATCCCCCCCCAAACCTCGGGGTGGGGGGTTGTTTTGACATCAGGTTGTGTGTGTTGTGTGTCCTCCCCCTCCCAGGGCTACCAGGGGCTGGTGGACGGCGGGGACAACATCAAGGAGGCCACGTGGGAGAGCGTCTCCATGATGCTGCAGCTGGTGAGCTGAGGCCGGCCAGCTCGGTGCACCGATGGCAGGGGTTTGGGGGGGCGGGGGGTGTTACGGTGTAACCCTACGCCGCGGCACCGGGGTCAAGCCTGAAAATAACCCGAAACCGGAGCCGGGATGGGGAAGGGAGGGGGAAGGATGGACAGATGGACACAGGGGTGCTGGGCGGGGGGGTACCCAGCACCCACACGGGGGTCCCGTAGGGGGGTACGGTCATCGGAAGCGCCCGGTGCCAGGATTTTCGGACGCGCGAGGGACGGCTAAAAGCCGCCCGGAACCTGGTGAAACGCGGCATCACCAACCTCTGCGTCATCGGCGGCGACGGCAGCCTCACCGGCGCCGACACCTTCCGCGCCGAGTGGAGCAGCCTCTTGGCCGAGCTGGTGAAAGTGGGTACGTGCGTGTGTGTCCCCCACGAGACACCCCCCCGCCCCCCGGATTTCTTCTGCGGGGTGAAAAGATTCTGTACCAAAAATCAGGGGGTTTGTACCGAAATCAGGGGGTTTGTACCGAAATCAGGGGGGGTCGTACACAAAAAGTTGGGATTTTTTCCCCCACGCCGGAGTTTTGTGCTGGCGTTTGGCCCCGCGGGGATGTTTTGGGGGACACGCAGAGGGAAAAGGGGGTGTCCCGCCCTGCGGCAGGGGGGATCACAGCGGAGGAGGCGAAGAAGTCCAGTCACCTGAACATCGTGGGCATGGTGGGCTCCATCGACAACGACTTCTGCGGCACCGACATGACCATCGGCACCGACTCGGCGCTGCACCGTATCATGGAGATCGTGGACGCCATCACCACCACGGCCCAGAGGTGACGGGGACCCCCCTGTGTCCCCCATGTCGGGGGGACCCAGGTGTCCGGGCCCCACTCGGGCTTGTCGTGGGATGAAACTCGTGTCTCCCGCAGCCACCAACGGACCTTCGTGCTGGAAGTGATGGGTCGCCACTGCGGGTACGTCCCCGTGCTGCCACCCGGACCCGGCTCCCCGTAAAGAAAATGTGAAAAAAACAAAAAAAAAACACCTAAAAAGCATCTTTTTTTACCCGCTTCCAGCTACCTGGCGCTCATCACTGCCCTGGCCTGCGGCGCCGACTGGGTCTTCATCCCCGAGTCCCCTCCCGAGGATGACTGGGAGGACCACTTGTGCCGCAGGCTGACGGAGGTAGGACGGGCTCCGGCGGGCGCCTTCGTCCCCGTCCCGTCCCCACCGTCACCCCCCCAATTTCCCCCACCCCAGACCCGCGTGGGCGGCTCGAGGCTGAACATCATCATCGTGGCCGAGGGCGCCATCGACAAGCACGGCAAGGCCATCACCTCCGACGACATCAAAACCGTGAGCGGGGCGGGGTGGGGAACCCCCTTTTTTGTTGTTTTTTTCGTTTTCCAGCCCTTTCCCGGCCCCGCGGCGGGGCCGGATCCAGGCGCATCCCTGTCTTGCAGCTGGTGGTGAAGCGTTTGGGGTACGACACCCGGGTCACCATCCTGGGCCACGTCCAGCGTGGCGGGACGCCCTCCGCCTTCGACCGCATCCTGGTAGGGAGCTCCCTCCCACCCCGGCCGCGGGGGAGAGGGGGTGCGGGGGGGGTAACGTCCCCGTCCCTGTCCCCGCAGGGCAGCCGCATGGGTGTTGAAGCTGTCATGGCTCTGCTGGAAGGGACCCCCGACACCCCGGCCTGCGTCGTCAGCCTCTCAGGCAACCAAGCCGTGCGCCTGCCCCTTATGGAGTGCGTCCAGGTGGTGAGTAGGGGGGGACGGGACCCCTAGGAGCACCCCCAGGGCTCCCGGTGGACGGGTGCGATGCAAACCCAGCCGCTGCAATGCAGAGCCACACATTGGCACGATGCAAACGCGTCCAATGTAAAGCAAACCTGGCTGGGTGTGATGCAAACCCATCTGGCACGATGCAAAGTCATGCAGCATGATGCAAACCCCGCTGGGTGCGATGCAAACCCCGCTGGGTGCGACGCAAACCCCGCTGGGTGCGACGCAAACCCCGCTGGGTGCGACGCAAACACCGCTGGGTGCGATGCAAACACCGCTGGGTGCGACGCAAACCCCGCTGGGTGCGACGCAAACCCCGCTGGGTGCGATGCAAACACCGCTGGGTGCGATGCAAACCCCGCTGGGTGCGATGCAAACCCCGCTGGGTGCGATGCAAACCCCGCTGGGTGCGACGCAAACCCCGCTGGGTGCGACGCAAACCCCGCTGGGTGCGATGCAAACCCCGCTGGGTGCGACGCAAACCCCGCTGGGTGCGATGCAAACACCGCTGGGTGCGACGCAAACCCCGCTGGGTGCGACGCAAACCCCGCTGGGTGCGATGCAAACACCGCTGGGTGCGACGCAAACCCCGCTGGGTGCGACGCAAACCCCGCTGGGTGCGACGCAAACCCCGCTGGGTGCGATGCAAACCCCGCTGGGTGCGATGCAAACCCCGCTGGGTGCGACGCAAACACCGCTGGGTGCGATGCAAACCCCGCTGGGTGCGATGCAAACACCGCTGGGTGCGACGCAAACCCCGCTGGGTGCGACGCAAACCCCGCTGGGTGCGATGCAAACCCCGCTGGGTGCGACGCAAACACCGCTGGGTGCGACGCAAACCCCGCTGGGTGCGATGCAAACCCCGCTGGGTGCGATGCAAACCCCGCTGGGTGCGATGCAAGCCCAGCCGGTGCAGAGCAAACCCATCCAACACAGTGCAAACCCATCTAATGCGGTGCAAACCTATCTAATGCAGTGCAAACCCATCTAACGCAGTGCAAACCCATCCAATGCGGTGCAAACCCATCTAATGCGGTGCAAACCTATCTAATGCAGTGCAAACCCATCTAACGCAGTGCAAACCCATCCAATGCAGTGCAAACCCATCTAATGCGGTGCAAACCTATCTAATGCAGTGCAAACCCATCTAACGCAGTGCAAACCCATCTAACGCAGTGCAAACCCATCCAATGCAGTGCAAACCCATCTAACGCAGAGCAAACCCATCTAACGCAGAGCAAACCCATCTAACGCAGAGCAAACCCATCTAATGCAGTGCAAACCCAGCCAGGGTGGTGCAAACCCATCTAATGCAGTGCAAACTCATCTAACGCGGTGCAAACCCATCTAACGCAGTGCAAACCCATCCAATGCGGTGCAAACCCAGCCAGGGTGGTGCAAACCCATCTAACGTGGTGCAAACCCATCTAACACCGTGCAAACCCAGCCAGGGTGGTGCAAACCCATCTAACGTGGTGCAAACCCATCTAACACCGTGCAAACCCATCTAACGTGGTGCAAACCCATCTAACGCAGTGCAAACCCAGCCAGGGTGGTGCAAACCCATCTAATGCGGTGCAAACCCATCTAACACCGTGCAAACCCAGCCAGGGTGGTGCAAACCCATCTAACGCAGTGCAAACCCATCTAACGCAGTGCAAACCCATCTAACGCAGAGCAAACCCATCTAACGCAGTGCAAACCCATCTAACGCAGTGCAAACCCATCTAACACCGTGCAAACCCATCCAATGCAGTGCAAACCCATCTAACACAGTGCAAACCCATCTAACGCAGTGCAAACCCATCTAATGCAGTGCAAACCCAGCCAGGGTGGTGCAAACCCATCTAACACCGTGCAAACCCATCTAACGCGGTGCAAACCCATCTAACGCGGTGCAAACCCATCTAACACCGTGCAAACCCATCTAACGCGGTGCAAACCCATCTAACGCAGTGCAAACCCATCTAACACCGTGCAAACCCAGCCAGGGTGGTGCAAACCCATCTAACGCAGAGCAAACCCATCTAACGCAGTGCAAACCCATCCAATGCGGTGCAAACCCAGCCAGGGTGGTGCAAACCCATCCAATGCAGTGCAAACCCATCTAACGTGGTGCAAACCCATCTAACGCGGTGCAAACCCATCTAACGCAGAGCAAACCCATCTAACACCGTGCAAACCCATCTAACGTGGTGCAAACCCATCTAACGCGGTGCAAACCCATCTAACGCAGAGCAAACCCATCTAACGCAGTGCAAACCCATCTAACGCAGTGCAAACCCATCTAACGCAGAGCAAACCCATCTAACGCAGTGCAAACCCATCTAACACCGTGCAAACCCATCTAACGCAGTGCAAACCCATCTAACGCGGTGCAAACCCATCTAACGCAGTGCAAACCCATCTAACGCGGTGCAAACCCATCTAACGCAGTGCAAACCCATCTAACGCAGTGCAAACCCATCTAACGCAGTGCAAACCCATCCAATGCGGTGCAAACCCATCTAACGCAGTGCAAACCCATCTAACGCGGTGCAAACCCATCTAACGCAGTGCAAACCCATCTAACACCGTGCAAACCCATCCAACACAGTGCAAACCCATCCAATGCAGTGCAAACCCATCTAACGCAGTGCAAACCCATCTAACGCAGTGCAAACCCATCCAATGCGGTGCAAACCCATCTAACGCAGTGCAAACCCATCTAATGCAGTGCAAACCCATCTAACGCAGTGCAAACCCATCTAATGCAGTGCAAACCCATCTAACGCAGTGCAAACCCAGCCAGGGTGGTGCAAACCCATCTAACGCAGTGCAAACCCAGCCAGGGTGGTGCAAACCCATCTAACACCGTGCAAACCCATCTAACGTGGTGCAAACCCATCTAACGCAGTGCAAACCCAGCCAGGGTGGTGCAAACCCATCTAACACCGTGCAAACCCATCTAACGTGGTGCAAACCCATCTAACGCAGTGCAAACCCATCTAACACCGTGCAAACCCATCTAACGTGGTGCAAACCCATCTAACGCAGTGCAAACCCATCTAACGCAGTGCAAACCCATCTAACGCAGTGCAAACCCATCCAATGCGGTGCAAACCCATCTAACGCAGTGCAAACCCATCTAACGCAGTGCAAACCCATCCAATGCAGTGCAAACCCATCTAACGCGGTGCAAACCCATCTAACGCGGTGCAAACCCAGCCAGGGTGGTGCAAACCCATCTAACACAGTGCAAGCCAGCCCAACGCGGCGCAAACCCACCCGACGCGGCGCAAACCCAACCTGTGGGATGCAAACAAGGCCGGGGGGGCGCAAACCCGTGCGGTGCCGCGCAATCCCGCCTGGAGCGGTCGCAAACCCGGCAAGGTGTGTGCCTGGCAAAATTACGGAGGTGATTCGGGGAGGTATTGAGGAAACAGCCGAAAGGCGACGCAGGCGCTGCCCCGGCCAGCACGGGCTCACGAGGGGAAAGTCCTGCTCAACAGACGTGGTTTCCCCCTGTGACAAGGTCACCCACGTGAGTGACCAAGGGAAGCCAGTCGACGGGATCTTTCTGGATTTCAGTAAAGCTGTCGCTGCCGTCTCCCGGCCTCCTCCGGGGCGCAGCGTCCAGCACCCGGCCGGCTACACGCGGGGTGCAGGGGGTGAGCGCCGGCCGCGCGTCGGGCTCGGAGGGTTGGAGCAAGCGGGGTTACATCGGGCGGGCGGGGGTCGCCCCGGGGCCAGCGCTCCTCCGGGTCCCCGTAAACGCTTGGGCGCGGGCCTGGGAGGGACCCGGCCCCTCGGCGACGCAGGGTCGGGAGGAGCTGCGGGCGCTCCCGAGGGCGGCCAGGGCCTGCGGAGGGATCGAGGCGAAGTGGGGAGCCGGGCAGCCGCCGACCCTGCGGGGGTCAGCAGGGCCGAGGGCTGGGCTTTGCCCTGGGGCAGGGCCCCCCTGGCCGTGCGGGGAGGCGGGGGTGCAGGAGGCGGGGGTGCGGGGGGCTGGGGTGCGGGGAGGCGGGGGTGCGGGGGGCTGGGGTGCAGGGGGCTGGGGTGCGGGGAGGCAGGGGTGCGGGGGGCTGGGGTGCGGGGAGGCGGGGGTGCGGGGGGCTGGGGGTGCGGGGGGCTGGGGTGCGGGGAGGCGGGGGTGCAGGGGGCTGGGGTGCGGGGGGCTGGGGTGCGGGGAGGCGGGGGTGCGGGGGGCTGGGGGTGCGGGGGGCTGGGGAGCAGCTCTGCAGAGGGACCTGGGGGTTCTGGCTGACGGCA
Source organism: Phalacrocorax carbo (assembly GCF_963921805.1). Lineage (NCBI taxonomy): Eukaryota > Metazoa > Chordata > Aves > Suliformes > Phalacrocoracidae > Phalacrocorax > Phalacrocorax carbo. Next base: position 2,423,496 of record NC_087539.1, read on the forward strand.
AGTTGAACATGGGCCAGCCGTGCCCTGGGGGGCACCGAGCCCCGCATCGCAGCCGGGCGAGGAGGGGATTGTCCCGCTCTGCCCCGCGCTGGGGCGGCCTCACCTCGAGCGCTGCGGGCAGCGTTGGGTGCCACAGGGCGTAGGATATCAATGATATAAAGGATATAGGGAATATAAAGGGTATAAAGCTACTGGAGAGCATCCAGAGGAGGCCACGGGGCTGGGGAAGGGTTTAGAGGGGAAACCGTACGAGGGGCGGCTGGAGTCCCTGGGTTTGTTCAGCTGGAGCAGAGGGGGCCGAGGGCAGCCTCATGGGCTCTGCAGCCCCCTCCCGAGGGCAGGAGGAGGGGCAGGGCTGGTCTCTGCTCTCTGGTGCCCAACGCCAGGCCCCGAGGGGATGGCGGGGAGATGTGCCAGGGGAGGGTGAGGCTGGGCATTAGGGGAAGGTCCTTCCCCCCGAGGGTGGTGGGGCCCTGGCACAGGCTCCCCAGGGAGGCATCGCGGCACCAGCCTGGCGATGTTCCAGAAGCGCTTGGCCAAGGCCCCCAGAGACACGGTGTGAATTTGGGGTGTCCTGTGCAGGGCCGGGAGCTGGGCTCGATGGTCCCTGCGGGTCCCTCCCAGCTCAGGGCACCCTGTGGTTCTGCAAAACCCATCCCAGTTAATGCAAACCCATCTTTGCTCCCCACAGACCAAAGACGTGACGACGGCGATGAACGAGGGGCGCTTTGAAGACGCCCTGAAGCTGCGGGGCCGGTGAGCGCCCGCACCCCCCATCCCCGCTGGGGACCCGGGGCTCCGGCCACCCCCAGGGCTCCCACACCCGCCTTTCCCCCAATTTGCAGGAGTTTCCAAAACAACTGGAACGTGTACAAGCTGCTGGCACACATCCGCCCCCCCTCCACCAAGGTGCGGCAGCGGGGAGGGGGGCGACGGGGACCCCCCTGAACCCCACAACCCCCCGCCCCCCAACGCCATCTCCTTTCTCCCCGCAGAGCGGCTACACGCTGGCCGTGCTCAACGTGGGCGCGCCGGCTGCCGGCATGAACGCGGCCGTCCGGTCGACCGTGCGGATCGGCCTCATCCACGGGCACCGGATGCTGGCGGTGCACGACGGCTTCGAAGGGCTCGCCTACGGGAGGGTGCGACCCCCGGGGGAAAAGGGGGTGCACGGGGTGGGGTAGGGTCCCGAAAAGCAGCAGCTACGGCCACATAGGGAAGAGGGGGGGGTGTGTCCCATTCCTCACGCCAGCCCCACTGGGGTTCATCCCGCACCCTGGGGGCAGCGGGTTACCCCAATATCAATGCGATACGGTGGCGGCAAGGCTGGTGCACCCCAAAATCCTTCTCACATCCCACCCTCAACTTTCCCCCCAGGTGGAAGAGATCAGCTGGGAGAGGGTCGGCAGCTGGACAGGGCTGGGAGGATCCAAACTGGGGACAAAAAGGTAACGGTCCTCCCGGGGGAATCCCGTCGGGGGGGTCCCCAGGTCGAGCCCCCCACCCCAGCGGGCTCAGCCAGGGCGGTTTCATCCTCCCAGGACCTTGCCCAAGAAATACTTTGAGGAAATCAGCGCCAACATCAGCAACTTCGGCATCCACGGGCTGGTCATTATCGGTGGCTTCGAGGTGAGCGGGGAAGCGGTGGAGGCAGGGGGAGGGCAGCTGCCGACACCGTGCCGGCGCCGACACCCTCTGCCTCGCTGCCCGCAGGCTTTCACGGGCAGCCTGGAGCTGATGGAGGGGAGGGCCAAGTACGAGGAGCTCTGCATCCCGCTCTGCGTCATCCCCGCCACCGTCTCCAACAACGTCCCCGGCTCCGACTTCAGCATCGGCGCCGACACCGCGCTCAACACCATCACCACGGTGCGGCCCCGCACCCGCCGCCACCCCTCCCCATTTAACACCACCCGTAAACCTAAAAACCCCTGTTTTCCACCCCAATTCTTCCACCTCCGCAGACCTGTGACCGCATCAAGCAGTCGGCGGCCGGGACCAAGCGCCGCGTCTTCATCATCGAGACCATGGGTGGCTTTTGCGGCTACTTGGCCACCATGGCAGGGCTGGCGGGCGGCGCCGATGCCGCCTACATCTACGAGGAACACTTCAACATCCGCGACCTGCAGGTTGGGGGACACCCCCCCCCCAACACACCACCCGTGTCCCCCCCATTCTGGGCACCGCCGAAGCCCCAGGGCGGCGGGGGACGCATTTATTCCCTCTTCCAAAGCCCCCAACGCCCGTTTCATGCTCCACGTAGGTCAACGTGGAGCATTTAACTGAGAAGATGAAGACGACGGTGAAGAGGGGGCTGGTGCTCAGGTACGTCCCCAGGGTGGGATGGGGTGGGGGCGGCTGAGACCCCGCCACAAGCCCACCTCCCTCGCCTGGCGCAGGAACGAGCGGTGCAATGAGAACTACACCACCGACTTCATCTACAACCTCTACTCGGAGGAAGGGAAGGGAATCTTTGACTGCCGGAAAAACGTGCTGGGGCACATGCAGCAGGTACGGACCCTCCCCGGGACCCCCAGGGAAGGGGCTGTGGGTTGTAAGACCCTCACCTGGCGGCTTTATCCCCACCTCCATTCACCCCACGGCTTTTCCGGCGCAGGGCGGCACCCCGACCCCCTTCGACAGGAACTTCGGCACCAAAATGGGTGCCAAGGCGGTGGCCTGGATCACCGGGAAGATCAAGGAGTGCTCCCGGCACGGTGGGTGCCGCGCCGGGGGGCTTCCCTGCCTTGTTTCCAAACCCCTCCCCAGAGCAGCACGGGAGGCTCGCTGAAAGCAACCCCCCGGCTCTTTCCCAACGCCCACGCGCGCTCCGATATCCCAATGCAAAGGGCTCAGGGCTCCCCTGCGGATTTTAGGGGGTGCTCATGGGTGCTCTCCCCTCCTGGAGGGTCCAAAACCCTGAGCCCGCTCCCCACCTCCCCTCGCAGGTCGGATCTTCGCCAACACGGCCGACTCGGCTTGTCTGCTGGGCATGCGCAAGCGCAGCCTCGTCTTCCAGCCCATCACCGAGCTCAAGGAGCAGACAGACTTCGAGTAGGTGTCCCCCTTTTTTCCCCCCCCCCAGCCCCCCCACCACCGTGCCCCAGCCCCAGGAAGGACAAATACAGCGAGCTGGGAACGCTTCCCTGGGCGACGCATCGTTGTTTCGACCCGGGACCATCGCGCCGCCCTCTCTCTCTCTCGCCCAGGCACCGCATCCCCAAGGAGCAGTGGTGGCTGAAGCTTCGCCCCATCCTAAAAATCCTGGCCAAGTACAACATCGAGCTGGACACCTCGGAGAAAGCCCACCTAGAGCACGTCACGCGCAAGAGGATCTCGGTCGAATCCAACATCTAAGAGGAGATGGCCGGCGCGGCTTCCCCCACCCCGGAGCGTGTCGCTCCAGGGAACCTCCGAAACAAGCGCTTCCCCGTTGTAGCTCGCACCCCCTGGGAAGCCAGGCAGCACCTCCACGCCCCGAGGGCACCCACTGCCTCAGCAAAAGAGCGGTTTTCCCGAAGCAGAGGCTTTCCTCGGGGTAAATTTTGGGTTGGTTTAGGTATTTTATGGGCTTTTTAAACAGGAAAGTGTTGCGGCGGGATGTTGCAATGAGCTGAGAGCAAGCGGACTGGGTAGAGTCCCCAGGGCACCGCTTTAGTGTTAAAAATTCAGAATTAAGATGCTTCAATAAACTCACCACTCACTCATGGTGGCAAACACGAATCATGGCTCCAACCCTCCACTCTCACCCCCTGGGGAAGGCGAACACGGCTCCCACAGCCCCGCTCGCACCCCTGGTCCCAACGGCTCCACTTCCCAGCACAGCAGGGAGGAAAAAAATATATATAAACTGATTTTTCTCCCCCGGCTTTCTCCTGTAAAGCAATTATCAAAGCTTATCCACCTTCAAGAGCGTGGGGCAGCTCTTCCAGGAGCCCCCGGGCGAGGAACGGGCGCACGGAGGGTGATGCAGCTTGGTGCTGCGCCATCAAGATCCCCCCAAGCCCCCCGACGAGGGCGGAGGCGCGGGCGCGAAGGGCGGGCTGGGAGCAGCGAGGGGGAGCGGAGGTAAAACCCACGCAGAACCCACCAGCGTGAGGGTTTAACAAGGCAGCACCACAGGGTGACATTACAGTTCTCAGAGGTGACGAAGACAAGCAGAGGAACGAAACCACCAGCGGCAACACCCCCAAACCTCGCTCCGACGCGCACTCTCCCTTCAGGGAGGACCCCGAAAGAGCGGGGCCGACCCCCTGCGCTCCCTCGCTGACCCCGGCCGCGAGCGTGCGACACACACACCTTCCAGCACGCGGCGAGCTGTTTATTTCCGTGAATACGTGACGGTGCGTGCGGGGACGCCGCCGGCGCCGGGAGCGAGCCGTGCCAGAGAGCGGGCGCTGCCCGCGGGGGTCCTGCCCGGTGCCCCGCTGCCAGGACGTCCTCACGCCTCCGCCTAAAATCTGTAGGTACACACACATAAATAAAGCCAACAACGAAACGGTGGGTTGACAGCACAAAACCAAAGCTAAGGAAGAGCTCGGGTGGGTTATTTGCGTTGTAGATGGGAGGGAGACCTCGCCTCTGGGGCACGGAGCGCTCCGTGCTCTGAGCACAGCTACTCCGGAGAGGGAGGGAAACATTTCGCCCCCTCACAGGCATCGCAGCCCCCACAAAGTAGTGGGTTTTGAGGTGCTCCCACCCTTCTCCCCTCTACAGCGCAGGTGCACCTTAAAAATTATAGATACGAAGGAAAAAAAAACCCTACTTCCAGGTGCTGAAGGGACGCCTCGTGTCTGCCCAAAGCGCGGGGAGCCCCAGACAGACAGACAGACTCTGCCCCGTCTGCGGGGTGTTGTGCCGCGGCGGCTGCGCGCGGGCGTTAGCGAAGGTGCCAGCCCGCACCGTTACACAAGGTACAGGCTCGCTACGCGCGCTTAGGGTGGGCTTTGCCACCGGGCATCCAGCCGACACGTCCCACAGGACTTCGCCGGGTCAGACAACACCTTCCTGCCTCAGGTCCTTCAAAGAAGGTGGGTTTCTATGTTCTCCCACACCTCGAAAGCTTTTTGTTCCCCAAGGTCTGCCCCAACACAAAAAAAAAGGGAAAAAAGACCATGTTAATCCAACAGCTGGGATATAATTTGCCGTTAAAGGGGGATCGTTCATCTCACAAGGCCAAAATCGGGGCGGGGAGAGCGCGTGGGGAGGAGGCGCCGAGCAGGCGCTGTGGGCAGAGAGGCAACGTGGAGCCGTGGGTGAGCGGCACCGGTGGATCCCCGCTGCTCTGCGCCGGCTCAGGCGGGAAGAGCGGAGCAGGATGAAAACCGGGACGGCGACCGGGAAGGGGAACCTGGCACCCGCGAGTCCCAAACCAAGCGAGCGGTCAACCTCGTTCCGGGTGCTGCCGTGAGGAGGCGGTGACGAAGGGAGCCGAACGCCGGCAGGGAAGAGCCCCGGCGCCTCGTCTCTCGCTTAGCTAAGGAGCAACACGTACTCCTTCAGGCAGGTGGGCAAGGGCAGCTGCTTCACCGCCTCCGGCAGGAACCGCACGCCCAGGCTGCGGCGCACGGCGTAACGCGACAGCGTCTGTAGGGTGCCGGGGGCCGAGCAGAGCAGGGTGAGCTTTTCGCAGAGCTGCTGATCCCTTGTCACCTCCCAGGGCATGCTGCCGTTTTTTCTCAGCTCAAAATGTCCGATAGCTCGATGGAGAAGATCAAAGCAGGAATCCTCGCGCTCCGTACCCAATCCCCGGACCAGCAACGCCACCAACCGCGAGATGGGGGTTTGGCCTTTCAAATTAACCACCCGGACCTCCGCCCCGAAGTCGAGGAGGATGCTGACGCTCTCCAGGTTACCCTTCATGGCCGCCCAGCTGAGCGGCGTGTCGTTGTTGTAATCGCGGGCGTTCACCAGGGCGCCGTTCTCCAGCAGCGACCGCACGCACTCGGCGTTGTTCTTGAAGGCGGCCCAGTGGAGCGGGGTGTCCTTGTTGCCGTCCAGCGCGTTGGGGTTGGCCCCGTACTCCAGGAGGATTTCCACGCAGGTTTCGTCCTTTTCCGCCGCGTAGTGAAGGGCTGTTCGGTTGTAGCCGTCCAGGGCGTTGACCTGCAGGAGAAAGGGAGGGAGGAGAAAGGGTTTGGGGGTCGCTGGGGTACGCCAGCTCCTGCCGGCATCAGGGGAAGCTCCACCGGCGCTGCGTGAAAGCGTTTCCACATCCCAAATTCAGCGGATGGGAAAATGAGGGAGGGAGTGGGGGATACGACCTGCCAGCGGCAAAAGGGAAGGGCCAAAAATCAGGCAATATGTAGTTTTCCATTCTCCCTTCTGGCTTCCACCGCAAAACCACCCTCCCTCCCCAGACGAGCGGGCACCCCGAGATCTCAGGCACAAACTTTTCACTCCCTACTGGCACGATAAACCTTCACCTGAGCCCATTTTGCCCTAAGAGGAGGCAGAAAACCGGCACTGCTTAAAACCATCACCTCCAATCTCAGCCGTTTATCAGCACCCGCCGCCACCTCCCGAATTCCCAGCCCTTTTTCAAAGGAACCTTTGCATTTTGGGTTTTTTTAACGCGGTTTTGTTTATTCAAAGCCTTTACCTCCGCTCCCTTCTGCAGCAGCAGCTCGACGCAGTCGGCGTCAGCCACCATACAGGCGCAGTGCAGCGGTTTCAGGGTGCCGTGCATGCAGTTCACATCCGCGCCCTGCGAGAAGACAGGAAACCACAGCCGGGATTAGCAAAGCCACCCGCTCTTGGCCCTTTTCCACCCCCAAGCCAGCAGCTGATGCACCTTGATTTGCGTCGTTAGAAAAGGTTTATTAATAGATATCCGGCATAACATTCCCACGCAAGTTTTTTTCAGGCTGGGCACCACGGTTGCACAGAGCTCCCCGCCGGGCAGAAGCGCTCGACAGTCTGTGTCCCTGCTCCCAGCCTTGATTTTCATTAATTCATCATCACTAAATGATGCCTGAGAGAACCTGGGTGCTGCAGGGCTCTGGCGTAACCCGTGCAGACGTTCGCCGTCCGCACGCCGGCTCTGTGCTCCGGCAGGATCACGAGCAACGGCTGGTGCGAGGTTTGGGAAGGCGAGCGGGACACTCTGCCTCCAGTAAATAAACCGGCTGTCAATCAAAAGCCACCGCAGCTGCCCTGGGAGCATCCCAGCCCGGGGCTGAACCCAGAGGCCTGTCGGCTTTGAAAGGGGTGTCTCCGAGGAGGTTTAAGATGCTCAGTGGAGCCTTCGCCACCCAAAATAGCTCAGCAGCTGCCCAGATCAGCCAGAATCACAGCATGGCAGGGGTTGGCAGGGCCCTCGGGAGCTCACCCCATCCCACCCCCTGCCCGAGCAGGCACCCCCAGAGCAGGGGCACAGGACCGCGTCCAGGCAGGGTGTGAATGTCTCCAGGGAAGGGACCCCACAGCCTCTCTGGGCAGCCTGTGCCCCTGCTCTGGCACCCGCACAGGGAAGGGGTTTGTCTTCATATTCAGGTGGCAGCTCTGCGCTGGCCTTGCTCGAGCAGCTCCCGGCCCTTCTTGACCTGGGGGGCCCAGAACTGGCCGCAGCCCCCCAGATGTGGCCTCACTGGGGCAGAGCAGAGGGGGAGGAGAACCCCCCTCGCCCTGTTGGCCACACTCCTTTCAATGCCCCCCAGGGCACTGCCGGCCCCCTCAGCCCCAAGGGCCCGGTGCTGGCTCAGGGTCACCTCGCTGCCCCCCAGCACCCCCAGGACCCTCTCGGCAGAGCCGCGCCCCAGCCGGTCACCCCAACCTGTGCCGGTGCGGGGGGCTGTTCCCCCCCAGGGGCAGGACCTCGCACTCCTGTCGCTGTTGTCAGGCGCAAATCGAAGCCCGGACGCCAAACGGGGGGTGCGGCACGGGAATCCCCCGCAGCAACGGGGCACCCCGTCGGCTCCCGGGGGAGGGGTGTGGGATCGCCCCTCGACCGCCCCCCCGACCGCCCCGCAGCGCCCCGGGGCTCACCCTGCCGATGAGATCCTCCACGTTGTCCCGCGGGAAGGAGCGGATGGCGGCGATCGTGCGGATGAGCCGCTCCGACAGAGAATACTTGCTCTGGATGCTCTGCATGATGTACCACATAGTGCGGGGCAAGCGGACGGACGGACGGACGCCGCATGCCCCGGGGGCTGCCCCGCCGAGCCCCCGCCCCGGTGACAGGCCCTGACGGGGCCTCCCCCGCCGCGGCGGGAGGAGCTGCTCGGGAAGCGGGGGGTCCCGGGGGATCTCAGAGGAGTCCCGGGGGGGTCCCGAGGGGTCTCAGGGGGTCCCGGGAGGGGTCCCGGGGATCCCAGCGCCGCCGCTCCCGGCGCGACGGGAGGCGGAAACAGGCCGCCACCCGGAAGTGACTGGATACGCAACGACGCATGCGCAGCCAAACGCCCCGCCTCTTCTCCGCCCCCCCCTCCGCCAATCCGACTCCCGGCTTCCCTCGAGGCTCCGCCTCCTCCCGGATAGGCAATCCCCGCCCTCCGAGGTCCCGCCCCCCCGCCACCGTTCTTTCTACTCCTCCAATTGCCAGCCGCTCCCGCACGTAAACCCCGCCCCCCTCCCCGCTCTCCACCAATCCGCTCTCTCCCAGAGCAGCCGCAGCTGGAAGCGCTGTGGGGACCCTGGGGAACTCCCGCCCCCGGCGTCACCACGGCAACGGGGCCTGGCGCACCCCGGGGAAACAGCCGTGCTGGGTGACACCGGGGTGTCCGTGGGAGGGTGACACTGGGGTGTCCCTGCGCTGGGTGACACCGGGGTGTCCCAGCACTGGGTGACAGGGGGGTGTCCCTGCGCTGGGTGACACTGGGTGTCCCTGTGAGGGTGACACCGGGGTGTCCCTGCGCTGGGTCACACCAGGATATCACTGTGGGGATGGGGTGTTTGTCTGACTGTTAGGGACAGTCAGACGGTGGCTGAGCTGGGGACAGGTCTGTGCCCGGGTGTGCCAACTCCTCCTGCCTCGGACACCTGAGCGGGCTGTCACTGCAGCCCAGCCCCGTCACACGGGCTGGCTCAGCAGCCTGCGGGGTGACAGCCCAGCCCAGGGGTGACCCAACACCCCGACATGGTGACAGCCCAGCCCAGGGGCAACCCAACACCCCAGCATGGTGACAGCTGAGATTAGGGGTGACCCAACACCCTGATAGGGTGACAGCCCAGCATGGGGGTGACCCAGCAGCCTGATGGGTGACAGCTGAGCTCGAGGGGTGACCCAACACCCTGACTCAGTGACACCCTGGCCAGGTGACGCTGGGAGTCACACCCCCAAACCTGTTCCCTGGGGGGGGGTCACTGAGCCTCCTGTGCCGTGGCACGTAACCCCCCGCAGTGACCGTTGCTGCCAGCTCACACCGCCACCAGTTCAAACCAGTGACTCCCAGTCCGGCTGCTTCCCCCAGCCAACAGCCGCCAGCCCAACCCTCGCTCGGGGCGGGAAGGGTTAAAACCATAGAGCTGAGCAAGAACGGGTGGGAGCTGGGGGTCCCTCCTGTCCGGGGGGGTCCCCAATGGGGGGGGGGGGGGGCACTGAGTGCCCCCATCTTCCTCCCATGTCCCCCCTCCCGGCAGCTCCACCCAGCTGCAAACATCTGGTGGGAGAGTTTGGGGAGGGCTGGAGGACCCCAACTCTCAGCCCACCCCCCTCTCTAGCTGCCAACGTCTGGTTGAATTGGGGTGTTGGGGGGTGCACTGACACCCCCCCCCCCATTTTGTCCTGTCCCCCTCACCCAGCTGCAAGCAGTTGGTGGGGTGTTTGGGGGGGAGGGGGCGCAGTCGGAGCCATGTCCCCCCCCTTGTCCCCACCAGCTGCCAACATCTGGTGCCATGCAGGATTAGGGGGGCAAAAGACCCCCCGCAAGCCCCCCAAATCCACCTCCAAGCCTCAAACCCCCCAGACCCCAGAAGAGTCCTTTCCGCCCGCCAGTGCCCCCACAAAGCCAGGCACACTGCGGGTGGGGTGAGGGAGGGGTTAGACACCCCAAGCCCCCCCCCCCCCCCAGACACACCGGGGTGGGGGGGGAGCACCCCAAGCCCCCCCACCCCTGCTCGTCCCACCGCCGAGCCCAGGCCCGCGATGGCGGGGACCCCCCCCCCCACCTCCTCCTGCACCCCACCCGGTGAGGGGGGGGTTGGGGGCCGTTCCCCATAGCGGGGTGGGGGACACGGACAGACACGCGGGGCCGGTGGCGGGGGGCCGCAGCCCCCCGGCCATAGAGCTGCGCCACCCGGCAGCCGGCGGGCGCCGAGGGCGGCCATGCGGGGAGGCCCTTCCGCTCGCGGCCGCCCCGCGCCCCGCTCCGGCTCCGGCCCACCCGCCGCTCCCCGCCGCCACCCCCGGGGCCCCCCCCGGGCCCCCCCCGGGCCCCCCGGCCCCGCCGGCCGCAGCGGTGAGTCGTGGCCAGGGAAACCCCCCGAAAAGGAAAGCGGACAGGGACCCCCACCCCACCCCCCCCTTTTCCCCTTCCCGGTGCCCCCCGAGATGGCGGCGATGCTCGGGGCAGAGTCGGGGGGAGCGTAGCCCACCCCCCAGCTTGGGGGGGGCCCTCCATGTGAGGAGTGGGGGGCATAGCGGGGGGGTGCTGTTGGGATGGGGAGGGGGATGCTTCAAGCCCCAACCCCTGGCCTTGGTGGCCCCCTCCCCTCAGCATCAGGAGAGGAAACTGAGGCACGGAGAAGTTCGGGGCTCCCCTTGGGGTGCAGCCGGGACCCCCCCCCTTGGGGTGCCCTCGCATCACCCCATCTCTTTGCCTGCTCCTTCCCCCCCCCCGGGCAGGGTCCCCCCGTCTGAGCGTGCTGGGACAGCGGCGATGGACACGGAGGGGGAGCCGTCTGCCCGGGACCCCCAGGACCCCCGGGACGCCGAGCTGCCGGAGGGGACCTCCGCAGGTGAGCCCCCCCAAAAGTGGCACCCAGCTCGGCTGGGGTGTCCCCATGTGGGGTGCCCCCGCGGCGACGCAGGGAGTGGGGTGGTGAGTCCTTTTTGGGGGTCCCCTGTGGATCTGCCCCGACCCAGCAATGTGGGGATACCCCGACCTCGTGGCATGGGGATCCCCCAGTCCTGGCGGGTGGAGGGACCCCGATTCCGGAGGGTGTGGGTGTCTCATTCCCATGGCATGGGGTACCCCGATCCTGGGGTGCGGGGATGTCCTAGGGGAGCCAGGGATGTCCCATTCCCATGGCATGGCATTACCCCAATCCCAAGATATGGGGGTGCCCCAGTCCCACAGCAAGGGGATACCCCAGTCCTGGGGTGCAGGGGCGTCCCATTGCCATGGCACAGATGTACCACAATCCCAGGGTTTGGGGGTGCCCTGATCCCCCAAGAAGAGGATGCTCTGGTCCTGGAGTGCCCTGGTCCCTCAGAGCAGGGACACCCCATCCCCCCGGCATAGGGACACCCCGATCCCCGGGTACAGGGGTGCCCCAACCCCACAGCATGGGGATGCCCCCATCGGGGGGTGCACGGGCATCCCAATTGCACAGTGAGGGGGTGCCCCGATGTTGGGGTTCAGGGAGGTCCCAATTCTGTGCACAGGTATGTTCCAGTCCTGGGGTGCAGGGGTACCCCATTCCTGTGGCACTGAGACACCCCAGTCCTGGGGTGCAGGGGTGTCCTGATCACATGACATGGGAACACCCTGATTTGGGGGTGCAGGGGTGTCCCAGTGTCATGGGTGTGGGGATGTCCCAGTTGTGGGGTGCAGGGGTGCCCCATTGCTATAGCATGGGGACACTTCAATCCTGGGGTACAGGGATGTCCCAGTCACATACCATGGGGGTGCCCCGATCCTGGGGTGCAGGGGTGCCCCACTCCCACACCATGGGGATGCTCCAATCCCGGGGTGCAGGGGTGCCCCGCTCCCACACCATGGGGATGCTCCGATCTTGGGGTGCCCTTGGCCCTGCTCCCACGCCATGGGGGTGCCCCAATCCTGGGGTGCAGGGGTGCCCCGCTCCCACACCATGGGGACGCCCTGATCCTGGGGTGCAGGGGTGCCCCGCTCCCACATCATGGGGATGCTCTGATCTTGGGGTGCCCTTGGCCCCGCTCCCACACCATGGGGACGCCCCAGACCCGGGGTGCAGGGGTGCCCCGCTCCCACACCATGGGGGTGCCCCAATCCCAGGGTACAGGGGTGCCCCCGCTGCCACACCAAGGGCTTTCCTGGTCCCCCAACTCCAGCCGTGGTTTGCGGATGGAAGCCGGGGTCGGGGTGCCCCGCGGCGGTACCTCCTCCCGCACCCCGAGCCCTGGCGCTTGTCCCCGGCGGGGCCGCGGCGGGTCGGTGGGGTCACACAGCCGGGCTGGGCCAGGGGCAAACCCCGGGCTTGGGGGTGGGAGAGGGGGTCACTGCTCTCCCCAGAGCGGAGACGGGTGCGGAAGGTGGAAAAGGGTCGGAGAGGGGGCGACGGGGAAGGGTCAGAGGGGACGGAGCAGGTACGGATGGGATGGGGAGGGGGCAGAGGGGATGGGGAAGGTGGAAAAGGGATGGGGAAGGTGGAAAAGGGATGGGGAAGGTGGAAAAGGGGTGGGGAAGGGGCAGCGGTGGTGGGGAAGGGCCAGAGGGGATGGAGCAGGTACAAATGGGATAGAGAAGGGGCAGAGGGGATGGGGAAGGGGCAGAGGGCACTGGGAAGGTGGAAAAAGGATGGAGAAGGGGTGGTGGGGATGGAGAAGTTGGAAAAGGGATGGAGAGGGGCCAGAGAAGGGGCAGAAGGGATGGAGAGGGGCCAGAGGGGATGGGGAACAGGCAGTGGGGATGGGGAAGGGATAGTGGGGATGGAGAGGGGCCAGAGGGGATGGAGAAGGTGGAAAAGGGATGGAGAGAGGGCGATGGGGAAGGGTCAGAGGGGATGGAGAAGGGGAACAAGGGATGGGGAAGGGGCAAACGGGACGGGGAAGGCACAGAGGGGACGCAGCCCTGGGCCCATCCCCACGCCCTCGGTGCCAGCCGTCCCCGCGCCGTCCTGCCGGTGCCCAGCTCTCCTCTCCCCGCAGCCCACCCCAGCCCGCCGGGCTCCGGCAGCGAAGCGCCAGGCCGCCCGGCAAGGCCGCGACGGAAAGCGCCGGCACGTCGACCGGCCAAAACGCCGGGTCACCCGGGGGGGCTGGGACCGCTGAAGGAGCTGCTGGGGCTGCGGGGGGGTCGCCTGCGCCCCACCATCTGCAGCGAGTGCGGGAAAGGTTTCAGCCGCAGCTCGGACCTGGCGCGTCACCAGATCACCCACACCGGGGAGAAGCCCTACACCTGCGGCGCTTGCGGCAAAGGCTTCAGCCAAAACTCCAACCTGGTCACCCACCAACGTATCCACACCGGCGAGAAGCCCTACGCCTGCGGCGCTTGCGGCAAGCGTTTCAGCGAGAGCTCGGCCCTCATCCAGCATCAGCGGACGCACACCGGCGAGAAACCCTACAGTTGTGGCGAGTGCGGGAAACGCTTCAGCGTCAGCTCCAACCTCATCCGCCACCGCCGCACCCACACCGACGAGAAGCCCTACATCTGCGGGGAGTGCGGGGACGGCTTTCGCCACAAGTCCCAGCTCCGACGGCATCAGAAGCTTCACGCCGCGTGACGGGGACCGGGACGCCGGGACGGGGACCGGGACGCCGGGATGGGGACGCCGGGATGGGGATACTGGGGTGGGGATGCAGGGATGAGGATGGCTTTCGGGGTGCATCCCCAGCAAGGGGGACCAGCATCGCCGCGGCGAGCGCTGGGGACTGCGGCGGCCGGGAACGGGGCTGGCTGCTCCCGCGGCGGAGCGGGGGGGGCCGGTGCCTGCAACCCCGAGCACCCCAAAAGCCAGCGAGGGTGGGAGCGTGGGGTGCGGGGTTGGGGCGCGCGGGTGCGCCGACGAGATCAATAAAAGATCCCCGAGCAGCAGCGCTGGCCGAGCATCGTCCCGCCACGCGGTTTTTGGGGACGGCCCCGGGGGGAGTGGGGGCGGGGGGGGGGGGGAACGCCATGGTGGCGGCAGCGACGGCGCGATCCCGGCGACGCCAACGCCGCCATGGAAAGGCTTTTCCCGTCCTCCTGCTCGCGGCTGGAGCGGAGCCGGGTGCCGCGGTGCCAGGTGCCCCGTGGGGATGGCTCCCACGCCGGCTGCCGCCACGCGCCCGCACGCGCCACCCAACCTCCCCGGGGCAGGGATGGGGACGGGGACCCTCCGCTCCCCACCCTCGCACCCCCCCCCAAACCCTCCCGGGGGGTGCGGGGGCTCAGAGGGGTGCAGAAGGGGACGCTGAAGGCACCCCCAAAGCCCCGGGGCCGCTGCAAAGCCGGGCACGATCCCGCTAACGAAGGCGCCGGCCTCGTTGCATAATTTCCAACCATTTTTTTTTTGCCGGGGGGGGCGGGAAACGCGCGGGGTTGGAGCCAGAGCCGTTACACAAAGCAGAGGGGATTATGGGGGGGGGGGCGGCTCCAGCTGATTGTTTTTCTCCTCGTCTCCCCCCCCCAAAAAAAAAACCAACCTCCTGAAACCCACCCCCCCGCCCCAAATCCTCCTGCGCGGGAATATTTTCCAAGCGGAGCGGGAAAGAAAAAAACCAAACCAACTGAATCCATAATTCCCCGTCACCGGGGTGGGGGGGGGGGGGCCAAACCCCCCATCCTCCCCACTGGGACCCATCGCTCGGCTGTGTGGGTTTTGGGGGTGTCGTGGCTGAGACCCCCCTCTTCTTTCTCCTTCCCAAGGTTTTGACCCCATTTTTGCTCGCCGAGCGGAAAAAAGCATCCGGCTCGCGGCGAGGCGGCAGCAGGGCCGGGGGAATGGGATGACGCTGGGACCTTCCTGTTCCCGGCCTCCCCCGAACGCCAGCCTCGCGCCCGGGGGGCCAGCGCCAAGCCTCGCACCCCGAAACCCCTCATCGGGGACACCCCCCCCCACCCAAACCCTTCGTCATCCCCTCCCAGACCCCACCGCGCCATCCCATCCTTCGGCCTCGGAGAGGTGAGTTGGAGGCCGGCGGCGCTGGGGTGGGGGTGGGGGGGCGACAGGGATGAGCCGCCGTCCTTGGGTTGGCTTTGGGGGGGAGAAGGGGGGGAAGGAGAGTGGGGGACCCCCCCCCCAAAAAAAAGAGACACCCCCCATTTCTTGGGTTGGGGGAGCCGCTGGCGAGGGGCTGGGGAGCGGCGGTGGTTGGGGGGGGGTCGAGTGTTTCGGCTTTCCTTTGTGCCTCGCGGCCCCGCCGCCATGGCCCCCCCCCAAAAAAAAATAAATGGGGGGTGGGGGGGGGCAACTGAGGCACGGAATGGGGATGGGGTGGGGAGGGCGAAGGCGGGGGGCTGGGGGCTGCAGCGCCCGTGCCCCCCCCACAGGGCGATGCTGCAAAAGCCCTTCCCCCCCAACACAGATGAGGGCAGGGGGCTCGGCTCGCCCCCCCCCAGCCCCATTTGCCCCCCAAAACAGGGCAGTTTGTGTGGGGAGTGGTTCTGCCCCTTCTTTCTTGTGCTGCTCCCCAATTTGGGGGGGGGGCAGTTTAGGGTCAAAGGACGCACCTTGGGGAGGCTGGGGGGGGGGTCGCTGCGTCGTGCCTCAGTTTCCCCCACCCCGGGGGTGGCACTGGCTGGAAATTTGACTTTTTCAGCCCATTTAGACCCCGAAGAGCCACAGACCCCCCCCAGACCCCCTGAGCGGGGTCCCCGAGTGCTGGCGGGCAGAGCTGGGGGGGTCTCGAGTGTGGGTGGGGGTCCCTGGGAGGGGACCCGGCACCCCCCGACACCCTGGGGTTGGCATTTGGGCTCTGTGTGCCCGGGGTGGGGGGTGAGGAAGGGTCCTTGGGGGGGCACTGGGCAGCTCGGGGGGGGCATGGGGAAACCTGAGGGGGGCACTGGGCAGCTCTGGGGGTGCGCTGAGCATCTTTGTGGGGGCACTAGGAAACTCGGGGGGGCACACTGGGCAGATTTGGGGGTGCACTGAGCATCTTTGGGGGGCACAGGGAAAGCTGGGGGGGTGCATTGGGCAGCTTCGGGGGGGCACTGGGAAACTTGGGGGGCACTGAGAACCTTTGGGGGTGTGCTCGGCAGCTTGGGGGTGCATTGAGCATCTTTGGGGTGCCCCAGGCAACCAGAGGGTGCCCTGGGCATCTTTGGGGGGGGCACTGAGCATCTTGGGGGGGGGCACTAGGAAACTCGGAGGGGGGGGCACACTGGGAAGCTTTAGGGGGTGCACTGAGCATCTTTGGGGGGCACAGGGAAAGCTGGGGGGAGCATTGGGCAGCTTTGGGGGCCACTGGGAAACCTGGGGGGCACTGAGCACCTCTGGGGGTGCGTGTGCCCCTCTGGGGTGCCCCAGGTATCTGAGGGGGTCACAGGCACCCTTGGGGTGCACCACGCTCCATGGCAGGGGGGTGCAGGTGGCTTTGGGGTGCACTGGGCACCAACGGGGAGCCCCGGGAGGGGGACTGTGGGCACCTTCGGGGCGCACTGGGCATGCTGGGTGGGGGGCGAAGGCATTTTTGGGGTGCACCAGGTTCCCTGGAGGGGTGTGGGCATCTTTGGGTGCAGCGGGCACCCCAAGGGGGGGACTGTGGGTAACTTTGGGGTGCACAGGGCACCCTGGAGGGGATGTAGGCAACTTTGGGGTGCACTGAGCATCTTTGGGGTGGTGCAGGCACTGCTGGGGATGCCAGGAGGGGGGTACAGACACCTTTGGGGTACAGTGAGCATCCCGTGGATGCAGGCACTTTTGGGGTGCACCACGTACCCCAGGAGAAGGGTACAGGCACGTTGGGGGTGCACAGGGCATCCTGGGGAGGGGGCGCAGGTTTTTTTGGGGTGCACCGAGCATCTTGGGGGAGGTACAGGCACCAATGGGCACCTCGGGAGGGAGGACAGGCACTTTTGGGGTGCAGTGGGAAACGTGAGGGGGATGAAGACACTTTTGGGGTGCACTGAGCAGTGTCAGGGGTATGGCCACATTTGGGGTGCAGCAGGAACACTGGATGGGCGTTCAGGCACTTCTGGGGTGCACAAGGCCTGCCGGGAGAGGGGTACAGGCACCTTTGGGGTGCAGTGGGCATCCGGGGGCATGCAGCCACTTTTGGGGTGCATTGGGCACCCCAGGAGAGCAACACAGGCAACTTAGGGTGCACTGGGAACCTTGGGGGGGGGGGGGAAGGCAGGCATTTTGGAGGTGCACAAGGTACCCCGGGAAAGGGGCGCAGGGAGCTTTGGGGTGCACCGGGGGGGGGATGCAGACACTTTTGGGGTGCACAAGGGACCCCAGGAGGAGGATACAGGGACCGCTGGGTGCAAAAGGGGTGCAGGGAGCTTTGGGGTGCACCGGGGCGCATGCAGACACTTTTGGGGTGCACAAGGCACCCCAAGAGGGGGCGATGGGCACCGCTGCGCGCGAGGAGGGGCGCCCCGAGCACCCCAGGAAAGGGGTACGGGCGCCTTCGGGTGCAGCGGGCATCCGGGGGGGGGTGGGGGGTGTTTGCGCCGGCGTTTTTGGGGTGCTCCGGGCACCCTGCGGACCCTCCCCCGCCCCCCGAGGGGTCCCTCCGCGATGCCGCAGGGGTGCCCGCGGCCCGGCCCCCCCGGTCCCCCCCCCAGCCCCCCCGCGGGGGCCGGGCCGCCGGAGCCGCCGCCCCCTCGGGCCGGGCGAGCGGCGGAAGCGGCGGAGGCGGCGGGGCCGGTGAGCGCGGGGGCGGTGGGGGTGGGAACGACACCGGGGCCGCCCCTCCCCATCCCGGGGATGCTCGGGGGTCCCTCCGCCCCCTGCCCCCCACCCCGTGTCCCCCCAAGATGGCCCCGGCCGCCGTCCGGTACCGCCCCCCCCCCCGGCTGTGCCCGCAGGGAGGGGGCAGCGGTTCAGGGACCCTTCCCCCCCCGGTGCTGCAGGACCCCCGAGTTGGGGGGGGGCGGGCACGGGACCCCTGAGCTTGGGGGGGGGGTACCCCCACCCTGGTGGGATGTGCAGGGGCTGGGGGCTGTTTTCAGCCCCCCAAATCCGGGGGCGGGGGGGGGGCAGATCAATGGGGGGACACACAAGTATCACCCCCACCCCCCCCACCCCGGTACTGCAGGACCCCCGAGATGGGGGGGGGGACGGGCACGGGACCCCTGAGCTTGGGGGGGGGGTACCCCCACCCTGGTGGGATGTGCAGGGGCTGGGGGGTGTTTGCAGCCCCCCAAATCCGGGGGCGGGGGGGCAGAACCATGAGGGGCACACGTATGTCCCCCCCCCTCCAGCTGCAGGGCTGTGACTGCCCCCCCCCCCCGCCCCCCCCCAGGTCTCGGGGGTCGACGCCAGGGCAGAGCCGCGGCGCCGAGTCCGGAGCAGCAGCGGGACCCCCTGACCCCCCCGGGAGCCCAGGTAACGTGGGGGGAACGGGGGCGCAGGGGGATTCGGGGGGGGGGGGCACGAAGAGACTGGGGATCGCGCAGAGGGATGTTGGGGGGGGGCACAAAGGGATTTGGGGGGCACAGAGGAATTTGAGGGTGGCACAAAGGGACCCAGAGCAGCAGAAGGGGATTTTGGGGGGTCACAGAGGAATTTTGGGGGAGCACAGAGGGATTGGGGGGGCGCAGAGGGATTTGGGGTGGCACAGAGGGATTTGGGGCAGTACAGAGTCATCTTGGACTGGCAGAGAGGAATTTGGGGGCAGCACGGATTTTGGGGCGGCAGAATGGGATTTGGGGCATCAGAGGCATTTTGGGGGAGCACAGAGGGATTTTGGGGCTGCAGAAGCTGATTTGGGGGGCACAGAAGGATTTTAAGGTGGCAGAAGGGGATTTTGGGGTGGCAGAACAGGATTGGGGGGGCACAGAGGGATTTTGGGGCAGCACAGAGGCATTTTGGGGTGGCAGAAGGGGATTTGGAGGGGCACAGAGGGATTTGGGGTTGCAGAAGCTGATTTGGGGGGGCACAGAGGGATGTTGGGGTGCCAGAACAGGATTTGGGGGGGCACAGAGGGATTTTGGGGGCAGCACAGAGGGATCTTGGGGTGGCAGAACAGTATTTGGGGGGGCACAGAGGGATTTTGGGGCAGCACAGAGGCATTTTGGGGTGGCAGAAGGGGATTTGGAGGGGCACAGAGGGATTTTGGGGTGGCAGAACAGGATTTGGGGGGGCACAGAGGGATTTTGGGGCAGCACAGGGGCATTTGGGGGTGGCAGAACAGGATTTGGGGCAGCACAAAGGCATTTTGGGGTGGCAGAAGGGGATTTGGAGGGGCACAGAGGCATTTTGGGGTGGCAGAAGGGGATTTGGAGGGGCACAGAGGCATTTTGGGGTGGCAGAAGGGGATTTGGGGCAGCACAGAGGCATTTTGGGGTGGCAGAAGGGGATTTGGGGGGCAGCACAGAGGGATTTTGGTATGGCAGAACGGTATCTGGGGCGGGCACAGAGGGATTTGGGGGGAGCACAGAGGGAGCTGCCCCCCCCGGCAGCTCCCGTAGCCCCCCCGGCTCCCGGCACGCGCCGGTGCAGCCGGAGCACACAGGAACTGGCCGTGGCGCAACAGGAAACGAGATGCACAATGTCATCGGGCGGGAGGAATTTGGGATGGGTTTGGGGAGGCCCCGGAGGGCGGGGGGAGGGTCTCAGGCCGGGGGTGGTGGGCCCCGTGTCAGGTGCGGGGGGCTCAGGGCTCCCCGCTGCCCTGCAGGACACCGGGGTCCGCCGGCCGCCCCCATGGAGCAGGAGGAGCCCTGCGTGGTGGAGCTGCACGACTCGGACGAGGGGGACGTGGTCCGGAGGGTCTACATCGGTGAGGAGGGGGCGAAGGTCGGGGGGGAGGGGGGAAACCCATCCCCAGAGAGGGGTGCGTGTCCCCAGAGAGGGGTACGAGCCCCCTCCCCAGCCTCTCCCCCCACCCCCCACAGCTGACGACGGTATCGTGAGCGACTGCGAGGACGAGGTTCTGCCCCACGAGATCATCCAGACCGTCATCCCCCACAGCCCCCTGGCCCCCAAAACCAAAAAACGAGGGGGGCAGCCCAGCTCCGGTGCCACGACATCGACGGGGGGCTACGGCGAGGAGGAGGAGGGGGAAGGCGTGGGGGGGCGGCACCGGGGCGGCCGCCAGCGTCCCTTTATCTGCAACGAGTGCGGGAAGAGCTTCAACCACTGGTCGAAGCTGCTGCGGCACCAGCGGACTCACACCGGGGAGCGGCCCAGCACCTGCGGGGAGTGCGGCAAGAGCTTCAGCCAGAACTCGCACCTGGTTCAGCACCGCCGGACGCACACCGGGGAGAAGCCGTATCGCTGCGGGGACTGCGGCAAGAGCTTCAGCTGGAGCTCCAACCTCATCCAACACCAGCGCATCCACACTGGGGAGAAACCCTACACCTGCGGGCAGTGCGGGAAGAGCTTCACCCAGAGCAAGAACCTCATCAAGCACCAACGCACCCACTCGGGCGCCCGGCCCCATCGCTGCGGGCAGTGCGGCCGCGGCTTCACCCAGAGCACCAACCTGCTGAAGCATCAGCGGGTTCACGCCATCCGCGGGCAACCCTCGCCCTGCCCCGAGTGCGGGCAGAGCTGCCGCGACAGGGCCGAGCTGGAGCGGCACCGGGCGCAAGCCCACGGCCACGAGCCCTACATCTGCGTGGAGTGCGGGGAGAGCTTCGCCAAGAGCGCCACGCTCAACCGCCACAAGCGCGTCCACAAGCCCCTCTTCGTCCACTGAGAGCTGGGGGGAACGCGAGGGGGGACACACGGAGGGCGCTGCGGGCAGGGGGACGAGGCGACGCCGGGCTGGGGGACGCACGGAGGGCGCCGCGGGCAGGGGGACGCACGGAGGGCGCCGCGGGCAGGGGGACGAGGTGATGCCCAGCCCCACCGGACACCGCTGTGCTTTGCGTGAGCCCCAGGGGCCATGGGCTGACCTCCGTGAGCTCCCAGAGGAGTTGGACCCTATAGATGTATATATTGGGGGGAGGGGGGACACACACATGTAGGGTAGAAGCCAGGGGGTGCTGCCAGGCTGCCCCCGCGCCGGGGAGGGGAGCGCGGCTGGACGGGACCTCGGCCGCGGAATAAAGTTCTTCTGTCTAGAGGAACATGGATTATTGGGGGGTAAAAAGCCCCACTGGTGGGGTTCGGGGGGCCCAGCTGAGCCCTCAGAGCTGGAGATGGAGGAAGCAGCACGACTGCCAGGATAAAGCTGCCCCAAACCGCGGCAAAGCCGCCCCCCCACCCCCGAAGAGGACCCCCTTTCGAGAAGTCTCATTTATTCCGTGCTGCAGCAGCGAGGTGCTGCCTACAAAACTGGGGGGGCTGGTGCTGCCGGGCACCGCCGGGGAGGGGGGAAGAGCTGCCGGAGAAGCGGGACTGGGAGAGCTGGGAGGTGGTGGGGGGGCTGCACTGCACCCCACAGCTCCCTCCGGCCTCCGCTCCCATCCCAGTGGCGATGGCGAGGAGAGCGGCCCACGAGGCCGAAGGCTACGCCTTAGTGGTCGCACCCTGCGCGGCTCCCAGGGCCGTGAGCTGCTGGATCTTCTGGCTCATCATTTCCACCACGGCTGTGGGGAGAGAAGGTGGCTGGGGAGTGTCTGGGGGGGGTGGGGCTGTTGGGGGGGCCCCCCAAGAGCAGGGGAGGGAGCCGGGCGCTTACCCTGCTTCATGGCGTGTTTCTCCTGCAGCGCCGGCTGGATCTTCTCCATCTGCTTGGTCAGGAAGTCAATTTTCCGCTTGAAAAAGTCTCGGGCATCATCTGCTGACTGAGGGAGGGAGGGAGGGTGGGTTAGGGGGGAAAAGGGGGGCCTCCACAGCACAAACGTGGGGAGTGGTCCCCCAGGGAAGGCACCGGGCCGCCCCCCAAACCTGACAGTGGCCCCCACGCGCGCCACCCCTCACCTTCTCCACGTAGTAACCGGTTCCGACATCGATCAGGACGCGCTCGACATCCGAGAGCTTCCCGGGGACGTACATCTGGGAGGGGGTGTCAGGGAAAGCGGGGAACCGGGAGGGTTACGCGGCTCCGGCAGGAACGCCGGGTACCAGCGCCACCGCGCGCCAGCGGTGCCGGCTCGGCATCAACAGCCCTGAAGGGAGCGGGTTTGGGGGGGCTGCGGGGAGCTGGAAAGGATACAGAGCTGGTGAGCGGCACCAGCAGGTCCTTCCCTGTGGAAAAAATAAGGGGAGGTGGGTGAGGGGAACCCACAACTCAACATCTGGGCCCCTCCAGCAGCCCCCTGCCCCGCCCTGAGCCAGGCAGGAGGTGCCAGAGAAAGAGCTGACATGGGGACAGCGGGTGCTTTGCTCAGGGCAGGGCTCGGTACGTCTCAGCCCTGGGGAGGAAGGGATGATACTGGGAGGCAGCCAAGGCTGGGGAAGAGGGTCCTGGCCTTGGGGGGCTCGGCGCAGCACCCCCCAGGCCCAGCTGGGACAGGGGGGTCCCAGCTCACCTTCGTTGCTCTTGTTGAGGACGTTGAGACAGTCCTTGGCTTCCACATACTTGGTCTGCACCACCTTGAGCTGGGCGATGGAGGACGAGAGGAACTCCACCTCCTGGCAGGGAGCACGGCCCCGTCAGCGGGGAGGGGGGCCCGGGGAGGCCCTGAGAGACCTCGCAGAGGGGCTGCAGCCCCACAGCCAGAGCCCGGGGTGTCCCCAAGCCAGTGTCACCCTCCTGCCACAGCCACCAGTTCCTGCTCTGGTGTTCCCCAGGGCCCAGTTTGGTCCAGTACATCACTCTCAGTCGCCCCAGCCCAGTCTGGCCCCACACATCCTCCCTCCAGCCCCCCCAAGCCCAGTCTGGTCCAGTAAATCCCCCCCCAATCCACTCTAGCCCCGCACATATTCCCCAGTCCCCCCAGCCCAGTACATCATCCCCAGCCCAGTATGGCCCAGTACATTCCACCCCCCAAGTCCCTCCACCCCGGACTGGACCAGTATATCCCCTCTCCAGTCCCCCCAAACCAGTCTGGCCCCCCACATACACCCCAGACCAGACCAGCCTAACCCCACACCTCCTCCCCAGCCCAGTACATCCTCCCCTAGCCCAGTCTGGCCCAGTAGACCCCCGTCAATCCGGCCCAGTATATTCCCCCTAAACCCTTCCAGCCCAGTCTGGCCCCACACAGCCCCCCTGCCCACCACACACAGCCCCAGGCGGGCGGGCCCGGCCCCCCCGGCCCCCCCCACCTGGTCGAGCTGCCCCTTGAGCAGCTCCAGCTGCGGCAGCGTCAGCTCCCCCACATTCACCGTCTGCGCCATCTTGGCCCGCCGCGACGCTCTGGCACCGCCCGCGCCTCTCGCTGCTCCGCCGCGACGCTCTGGCACCGCCCGCGCCTCTCGCTGCTCCGCCGCACTGCGCCCCCTGGCGGCCGGCGGCGCTCGGGGGCGGGGGGAAGGGGAACCCCTTTTGTAGGACCCTAATAAGCGCCCCGCGCCCCCCCAAGGGGGATCCAAGGTGCCCCCCAGGGGCAGAGGCTAAAGCCCAGCTCCGCCATGCAGACCCCGGCCCGCACCTTCCTGGGACTCCTGGGGTCCCCCCCCACCCCAAAACCCAAGGGCTGGGGGCTCTGGGGCACCGACAGTAGCAGAGGAGGAGGGCAGGAGCCTCGGGGGCAGAAGGCAAATGGGGAGCAGAGAGGGAGGATGGGGGGGAACCGGGGGGGTCAGAGAGGGAGGATGGGGGGGGGGAACCGGGGGGGGTGGTCAGAGAGGGAGGATGGGGGGGGGGAACCGGTGGGGGTGGTCAGAGAGGGAGGGGGGAACCGGGGGGGGTGGTCAGAGAGGGAGGGGGGAACCGGGGGGGGTGGTCAGAGAGGGAGGAGGGGGGGGGAACCGGGGGGGTCAGAGAGGGAGGATGGGGGGGGAACCGGGGGGGGGTGGTCAGAGAGGGAGGATGGGGGGGGGGGGAGGGGAACCGGCGGGGGTGGTCAGAGAGGGAGGATGGGGGGGGGGGGGGAACCGGGTGGGGTGGTCAGAGAGGGAGGATGGGGGGGGGGGGGGGGGGGAACCAGGGGGGTCAGAGAGGGAAGGATTCACACACATGGGGGACAGGTCTAAAGGCAGCAGCTTTATTATCACAGAACACAAATAAAAACATTTCTCTTAAACCCAACTAAAGCAGCTGCAACCCCAGACACCCCCCACCCCCCCGCTGTGTCCCCCACCATCGCCCCGTGGGGACGGGGACCCCCCAGCCCTCACTGCAGGCAGACGGGCAGCCCGTAGGCAACGGGGGCCGCCCCGATGAGGTATTTGAGTTTGGGGGCTTGGCGCGCCTGGGCGACGTAGGACAGGAGCGGGGCGCCCGAGCCCCCCCTCAGCCAGCCCTGCAGCAGCGCCTGGGCGTAGCGGTCGATGTCCCGGTCCGTCACGTCCCACAGGTTCCCCAGGACGAGGGGGCTGGAAGGGAGGATGGTGTTAGGCCCGTTCCCACCCCAAACACACCACCCCCACCCCCCGAGACACCCCCCATAACTCACCAGCCGGCCATGATGTACTTGAGGACGATGCCGGAGCCCTCCAGGCTGCCGCGGACGGCGAGCGCGGCGCTGCTGCAGCCGAAGAGCAGGGTGACGGCACGGCAGTCCAGCCGGGCGATGGTCTGTCCGTCCAGCAAGCGGGCGCCCGCTCCGTGCCCTGCGTAACTACAGCAAGAAGCACCCCCCCGCCCCACCCCAGGGTGAGCCCCGGCTGCCTTTGTACTCCCCCACCCCTCCTCGGGGTGTCCCCCACCCCCCCAGAGCAGCCCCGGGTGATGCTCACATGTAGAGGTCGTGCTCCAGGAGGGCTGCCTGCATCTGGTCTGGGCTCGGGATGGCTCCCGTCACCCCCTTCCAGCCGGGCTCACTGTGGGAGAGCTGGTGAGAAGGGGTGGGGGGCACAGACCAACCCCCCCCAAGCCCCGAGATCGCCACCCACCTTTCGAACCAGCCCCGAAATCGCTCCTCAGTGCCCAGGAGGTTGCTGTGCGGGTTGAGGACGTAGAAAGTGCTGCTGGGGTTCACGCCGCGGCTCAGCACAGACCCTGCCTGCCGCTGGAGGGGGGGGGGGAGACAACGGGGGGGCTCAGCCCAGCGCAGGGGTTGAGGGGGGGTCCCTCTAACCTCAGGGCTGGGGGTACGCAGGGTCCCCCTGATCCTCTCTCACCTTCTGTGCCAGGGAGTAGCTGAGCAGGAAGCGCAGGGAAGGGAGCCTGGTTACAGGCACAGCCTTCAGGCACACCATGCTCTCCCAGGGCAGCTTCTGCAGGTGCTGGGAGGAAGAGGAGGAGGAAGGTGTGAGCAGGAGGGCAGCAGAGCCAGGAGGGGGTGAAGCAGGAGCAGGGGGGTGTCTCACCTTATCCAGCACCAGGACGAGGGAGCCGCCGGACTGCTTGGCGCAGGCTCTCCGCTTCTCCACCGCCTCCTGCAAGAGGCTCCAAGCCTTGTGGGGCTGCGCTGGGCAGAGGCCGAAGGCCAGGGCTTGCACATCGCGGGGGGCGAGGAGGGGAGCAGCGTTCAGCACCACCTGCGGGGACGAGGAAAGGGTGAGCGGCGGCAAAGCGGGGGTTCAGCTCCCCAGAACCCTGCCCCAGCCCGGGCACCTGCAGCAGGGTGGGATCCGAGTCCCTCCAGCCGCACTGGCAGAGCTGGGGGTGCAAGCGGGCGGCTTCCTCTGCCAGACCGGGCTCGGGGCCGCTGGGGATCAGGGCAGCCCTCCAGCAGCCCAGCACCTGCGTCTCCAGCATCTCGATGAGGCTCTGCAAGAGGTCAGAGTGTCACTGGGGGAGTGCAGACCCCTCAACCCTCTCCAAAAGGCGCCCCACGTCAGGGCACAGGGTGGTTTTAACTCCACCTTCATCCTGCGGTCCAGCTCGGTCCGGCGCTGCCACCATTCCTGCTTGTCCGTGCAGCTGTTGGCTTCTTTCTGCTCCTTCTGGATGGCATCGAAGTTGCTCAGCACCGAGCGCAGCGGGACCTGGAGGAGGAAGGGAGCTGTGATTCGAGCGCCAGCCCCGGCTGAGCTGCCCCCCTCCTATCCCTGCCCTCACGTTGAGCGCGGTGGGGATGCGGATGGTCACGGGAGCGGTGCCCTTCTCCAGCCGTGTCAGCAGCAGCGTGTCCCCTACGGAGGCAGGCTGGACGCTGGCGAGGGTCAACGTGCACACGGTCACCCCTGAAAGTCACACCCAGACCCCTTAGGGACAGCGCCAAGGGCACCGTGCGTCACTCGGCAGCCTCCTGGGCGCCGAGCTGCCAGGTCCCTGCGCTCACGTCAGCCCTCACCACTCGGGATCTGCTGCAGCTGCCTGCGGAAGCCCTCCAGCACCTCAGCCCCCAGCCCCGTGGAGCTGAACGTGAAGAATCTCTCGAGCTCGGTGAGGTGGTGGCTGTGCTGGGCAGCGCTCCCCTCCTGCAAGGAGAGCCCGCGGAGCTGCTCGGCCACGTCCCCTCTCGACTTCTTCTCTTTCCTGTGGAGGGAAAGGCATTTAGGGGGAACCAACCCCCCAAAAATCACCTTTTCCAGGGCCCCAGTGGTGCTGGATGAGCCCCTTCTCTGCGGTGCTGTGGGGATGCAGGGAGGGGAGCCCGAGGGACTCACTGAATCTTCCTGTGGATGACGCTGAGCAGCTGATGGCGGGGGGTGACGGAGACCGACTCGGAGAGCAGGTACGCGGTGCAGAGCGGGTCCTGGTTCCCCACGGCCAGAGCCAGCACCTGGCAGAGCTGGCTGTAGAGCGCACTGGGAGGGCAGTGGCTGATCGAGTTGAAGGCGTCTTTCAGGAGCTCACGGGCTGCGTCCAGCGAGGAGACCTCTGGAAGGGACAAAGCAGCAAAACCCCGGGGGCAGGATCAATATACGAAGGGGGCTTGTAAGAAAGATGGGGACACTTTTTAGCAGGGCCTGCAGCGATAGGACAAGCGGTTTTCAACTAAAAAGAGGGAAGATTTAGACCAGATATAAGGAAGAAATGTTTCAGAGCGAGGGTGGGGGAACACTGGGACGGGTTGCCCAGCGAGGTGGTCGATGGTCCATCCCTGGACACATCCAAGGCCAGGCTGGACGGGGCCCTGAGCGACCCGATCTAGGTAAAGATGTCCCTGCTCCCTGCGGGGGGTTGGGCTCAGAAGGTCCCTTCCCACCCAACCCATCCCATGATTGCATGAGAGAGACAAAAATTAAAACTCCTTCCCCCAGCGCCGGGGAGGAGCCCCTCTCCCTCCTCAGCTGTTTTGCCCTCTGCCCATACAGTGGGTTTCACCCGTTTAAATATCTCTTTTGCAGAGGTGCCACCGACCTCACCGACAGGCTACCTTTCGCTTTCTCCCCCCAGAGCCCCCCAGCACCAAAACCTCCCCACCCACGCCGTGCCGGGTGCTCACCGCCAGCCGCGGGCAGGGCGGAGGAGAGGGTCCCCTCCAGGCGCAGGGGGTCCCCACTGCCCGGCCGCTGCGCTGCCAGGACGTCCTCTTGGCGCAGGACCTCGTGCTCCCCCTCCGCACCCTTCTGCCCGCGGCGAGGCAGCCGTCTCCTGCCTGCGGGGAGGGACGAGGCGCCTCGTTCCTGGGACTGGCGGCAGCGGTGGGGCCGGCCCCACGCAGCTGCTTAGGGGTGCGTGAAGGCGAGACCACCCCCAATCCCCGGCATAGCCCAACTCACCTAGGGCTCCCTCCTCTTCCTCAGAGACCTGCAAGACCTTGAAGCTGATCTCAAGCTCTTTCTCCACATTCTCCTCTTCCTCAATGGCCCTCAGAAGCTCCCGCTCCTCCTCCACTCTCTTGCCGGGAGCCCTGCGGGTCACCCGCTCCCTCTTCTCCGCGGCCGTGGCTCGGCGGGTGCCCGGCCGCCCTCTCCGGGGCTGGGCACCGCACCCCGGCGAGCTCGCCTGGGACCCCAGGGATTTGGGGGACAGAGCTTTGCGGGCGCAGGATGTCTTGTAGGTAGGTGTGGGGGTCAGCCCCACCTCAGGATCCTCCACGTCACTGTCATCGCTGAACAGCACCTGAAGGAGGACAGGGGGGGTTGGGGCTGGTACCGGGCGCCCCGGGCCGCCCCTCGCCTCCCTCCCCACTCACTTTTAGGCGAGACTTGACTCTCCCCAAAGCCTTGGGCGCTCGCAGGAGCCGGGACTTGCCAGCCGGTGGGGAGGATTCACTGAAGATGGTGAAGGGAGTCCTGGGGCCGGGGGCTGCGTGCGCCCTGGTGCGGGGACAGGCTTTCTGGCGCGGGGTGCAGGGCACCGTCACCGGGCGGATGACTATGGGGGGCACCTCGCTGTCCAAGTCACCCGGGGCAAAGACATCGTCCGTGTTCCGCGCAGCCGGGGCCTTCGCTCGCTGGCTCTTCTTCGCTCTGGGTTTGGGGGCGGCGGGGGCCAACGCCAGCTTGTTTTTGCGCCTTTGGGGTTGAGCCTTGTCCGTTTTGAAGGTCTGGGGGACGGCCGCCGCTTTGGGCTCTGCCGGAGGCGGCGTGGGCAGCCGCAAAGACCAAGAGCCGGCAAAAACGCCATCCATGGAGTCGCCGCGCCCGGAGGCCAGGCGGCAAACGGCGGCCACGGCTTTGGCGAGCAGCAGGCTGGCCCTGGAGACCTCCAGGCTGGGCAGGTGGGGTCTGCAGGACGCTAGGAAGGTCAGCCCCGTCTCCAGCTCCTCCTGCAGCTCCTCCGCCAGCTGGGGGCTGGCCAGGCTCTGAAGGGCCAACGTGGCATAGCCGGTGGCCACCAGATCGTGCAGCAGCTCCAGCGCAGGCAGGTCCCGGCCGCCGGAGCCGCCCCGCAGCTTGTCTCGCAGCACAGCGGCGAAGCGGGTGGCCACGGCGGTGCAGCGCGGCAGCACGGCACGGATCAGACGCAGCCCCTCGGCCACGGCGCCCGCTGCCAGCTCGCCCTGGGCGCAGGAGAGGAGCCAGCGCAGGCAGACGGCCGAGAGGGCCAGGTCGGAGCAGAGGCAGCACGGGCAGGCTGCCGGGTGTGTGAGGAAGGCCAGTCTCCTCCTCTTCTCGCGCTTCAGCTCCGGTGAGGCGGTGAGAGCATCCGCCTTCTCCAGCCCACTCACCGTGGCCACAAACTCCATCGCGGGGCCATTCAGGAAAGCTTCCTCTTCCCCCGGGGGCTCAGTGGAGGGGTCCTGTGGCTTCTTGCCCTCACATTTGCCCTTCCTGAGCAGGATTTTTGTCTGGCCTTTCTGCTTCTTGCTGACTTTAAGTTCTGCAGGCAGAGGGGAGGGTTATTTTGGCATCGTCCCCGCACAGCCCTCCCGCCGCAGCCGGCCCGAGGGGCGTGGGAAGCTGGACCCGACACTTCTGCTTTCCCCAGCTACACCTTTATCAGCTGGAGGAGTCGCTTGACAAGCGGAGACATGGCTCAGAGTCACCCGCCCACCTCTGCACCCTCCTGGGCGATGGGGATGGGCGCAAGGCAGATCTTTCACCCCAGCCCAAAAGTGGGCGCAAAAGGGGTCGTCCCTGGCACTGCTTGGGTGTGGGGCTCACCTCAGCGCCCCCACTCCTCTCCTCTGAGCCCGGAGCGGGGACTCACCGGTGTCAGACTCCAGGAGGAAGAGAGCCTGATGGAGGTCAAAGTGGCTCAGCTCCAGCTCGCTCTGCTGTAGCTCCAGCTGGGCCTTCAACACCAGGAAGGTAGTGCTCCTGGGGGGAAAACAGCCCTCAGAGCCCCAACCACAGCAGCCATCGCTCCATCCCCAGGGCCGAGCGGGAGGGAGGCAGGTGGGCAGCGAGGAGCGAGCTCACGCCCGGCCTGGCAAGCTGAATTATAGAACCACAGGGTGCCCTGAGCTGGGAGGGACCCGCAGGGACCATCGAGCCCAGCCCCCGGCCCTGCACAGGACACCCCAAATTCACACCGTGTCTCTGAGGGCCTTGGCCAAGCGCTTCTGGAATATCGCCAGGCTGGTGCCGCGATGCCTCCCTGGGGAGCCTGTGCCAGGGCCCCACCACCCTCTGGGGGAAGGACCTTCTCCTAATGCCCAGCCTAACCCTCCCCTGGCACATCTCCCTGCCGTTCCCTCGGGGCCTGGCGTTGGGCACCAGAGAGCAGAGACCAGCCCTGCCCCTCCTCCTGCCCTCGGGAGGGGGCTGCAGAGCCCATGAGGCTGCCCTCGGCCTCCTCTGCTCCAGCTGAACAAACCCAGGGACTCCAGCCGCCCCTCGTACGGTTTCCCCTCTAAACCCTTCCCCAGCTCCGTGGCCTCCTCTGGACACTCTCCAGTAGCTTTATACCCTTTATATTCCATATATCCTTTATATCATTGATATCCTACGCCCTGTGGCACCCAACGCTGCCCGCAGCGCTCGAGGTGAGGCCGCCCCAGCGCGGGGCAGAGCGGGACAATCCCCCCCTCGCCCGGCTGCGATGCGGGGCTCGGTGCCCCCCAGGGCACGGCTGGCCCATGTTCAACTTGCCGTCGGCCAGAACCCCCAGGTCCCTCTGCAGAGCTGCTCCCCAGCCCCCTGCACCCCAGCCCCCTGCACCCCCGCCTCCCCGCACCCCAGCCCCCTGCACCCCCGCCTCCCCGCACAGGCAGCCCCCTGCTCCCCAGCCCCCCGCACCCCCGCCTCCCCGCACCCCAGCCCCCCGCACCCCCGCCTCCCCGCACCCCAGCCCCCCGCACCCCCGCCTCCCCGCACCCCAGCCCCCTGCACCCCCGCCTCCCCGCACCCCAGCCCCCTGCACCCCTGCCTCCCCGCACCCCAGCCCCCTGCACCCCCGCCTCCCCGCACCCCCGCCTCCCCGCACCCCAGCCCCCTGCACCCCCGCCTCCCTGCACCCCAGCCCCCTGCACCCCCGCCTCCCCGCACCCCCGCCTCCCCGCACCCCAGCCCCCCGCACCCCCGCCTCCCCGCACCCCCGCCTCCCCGCACGGCCAGGGGGGCCCTGCCCCAGGGGCAAAGCCCAGCCCTTGGCCCTGCTGACCCCCGCAGGGTCGGCGGCTGCCCGGCTCCCCACTTCGCCTCGACCCCTCCGCAGGCCCTGGCCGCCCTCGGGAGCGCCCGCAGCTCCTCCCGACCCTGCGTCGCCGAGGGGCCGGGTCCCTCCCAGCCCCGCGCCCAAGCGTTTACGGGGACCCGGAGGAGCGCTGGCCCCGGGGCGACCCCCGCCCGCCCGATGTAACCCCGCTTGCTCCAACCCTCCGAGCCCGACGCGCGGCCGGCGCTCACCCCCTGCACCCCGCGTGTAGCCGGCCGGGTGCTGGACGCTGCGCCCCGGAGGAGGCCGGGAGACGGCAGCGACAGCTTTACTGAAATCCAGAAAGATCCCGTCGACTGGCTTCCCTTGGTCACTCACGTGGGTGACCTTGTCACAGGGGGAAACCACGTCTGTTGAGCAGGACTTTCCCCTCGTGAGCCCGTGCTGGCCGGGGCAGCGCCTGCGTCGCCTTTCGGCTGTTTCCTCAATACCTCCCCGAATCACCTCCGTAATTTTGCCAGGCACACACCTTGCCGGGCACCAACGTCCCCGGCGGCCGCAGGGCGGCTCAGCCCTAACCGAGCATCCCCGGGAGCCCGCGGCCAGCCTGTCCCCCACCCCTCAGGCAACTCACCACTGGAAGGCTTGCAGTCTCATGGCCAGCTTGACGGCCTCCAAGCAGAAGGCTTTAGCTTTACACACCACCTCCAACCTGCTGAGCAGAGCCACCAGGTGCTCCGAGCAGGCCAACAAGTCAGCCAGCACTTGCCACTTCAGCAGCAGGTTGTCCCCTGCGAGGGGTGACAGGGAAGGTGAGCGGAGCTGCTCCTCCTGGAGAGGCAGGCAGGGAGCCCCACTGGCCGGGGAAAGGGGTGGGTTTCGGTCCCCACGAACAACCGGCTCACCGTAATCCACAAACTGGACGTCGGATGCTGTTGTCTGACAGCCCAGCACGTCGCTGCCCATCAGGAGGATGATGATGCTGCGGAAGAGCTTGTGGGCTTCGGCGAGAGCCGTCTCAGGTGTCTTCCACCCTGCACGAGGGCGGTTGTGGGTATCAGCCCCACTCAAGACCCTCCCCCCCAGCCCCAGTGCAGAGCAACTCCCCAAAATTCCCTCTCCTTGCCCCAAACGGGCTGGTTTGGAAAAACCCAGGGGTCAGATGTTTGCACGGAGCTTCGGCCACAGGCCCTGTCACCCTGGTGCTCACTGGGAGGGTTTTAAACATCCCCCGGCAACTCACCCTGCACCACGATCCACTGCTGGAGCTCTGGCGAGAGGCGGGCGGGGGGAAGGCTCAGGTAGACGGCCACCAGCTGAAGGACGTGGGCTCGCAGCAGGTACCAGACCCTCGTGATTTTTTGCAGAGCCGGGTTCTGGAGCACCCCCAGCAACAGGGTAAGACCCTCTTCAATCTGCAGAGGGAGAAAAAGAGTCACCATTTGAGGTCCAGGGCGTCTCCCTGCCCAAGGTCCCTGGTGAGAGGCACTGAGATAGCCAGACAGAGCTGCCGCAGTCTCCTCTTACCCTCTAACACTACTTCTGAGGTGGAAAAAGGGCTTTAGCAGCCTTACCCGGTCATTGACGCAGCACAGCTGGCTGCGGAGCAGGAGGCAGGTTTGCTGCAGCAGCAGGTAGGAATCGTCGCTGCTGTCGGATTTCTGCAGGCAGGACTCCGTCTCCTCCAGGAAAAGCTGGAAACCAACGGGCCGGCGTGAGGGCTGCGGCCTCAGGGATCGGCCAAGCTCACCCTGCCGGCCCTTCCCTCCCTGCCAGACTTACCTGGGCATAGCTGGGGCACTCCAGGCGGAAAAGCAGCTTGGTGACCTGGCACAGGGCTCCGGCCGTGCCCAGGCTGTCCCCGAGCGCGCTGCACAGGGCTCTGACCAGGAGGTAGCTCTCCATGGCTTGCAAGGGCTAGGGGGCAGGAACCCCCCCCAAAGGTACAGTCAGAGACCACCTCAGAGAGACCCTGCGTGCCTGGGGAAGCTGCCATCCCGCCGGCCACCTCCCCAGCAGCGTTACCTTGGCCATCAGCTTGTAGAGAGCTGCCAGGAGGTGCAGGGAGGCGACAGTCTGCTCGGGGCTGCGCACGGCCGGGACGCCCGGCGTCGCCAGGAGCTGCTTCCACAAGGCAAAGGCGTCGTCCAGGCTTTTGGACAGAGCTGAGGGCGTACCACGGGTCTGAGACACCCTGACCCGAAACCAGGCGCGCCCAAAGAGCCTCTTCAAGAGCCCAAACCCGCCAGCGTCCTCACCGGTCTCTGTCGCCAGGTTGAAGGAGATGCCATTGTACAGGAACCTGTCCTCCAGCAGCCTGCCTTCGTAGTTGAGGTCGTTGGGCTCAAAGTCATCCAGGTTCTTCAGCCCCTGGGCTTTGGCTCTCTGCTCCCTCTCTGTGCTCTGCAGCGGGGGAGAAGGCAGCAGCGACGCACGTTAAGAGCCACCACGGGGTTTCCAGCAGGGTCTGGGTGGCTCTTGGTGGCCCCAGTGCAGAGCTGGGTGTTGGTGGCAGGGCTGAGGAGGGCACCCGCCACGCACACGAAGCCCCCATGGCATTTCCAGATTGGGACGCGTTTCGGCATCCCACAGCTCCCCCTCTGCCGCCGCCACCCACCTTCTCCAGCTTGGACTCCAGGGTGCAGATGTAGAGCCAGAGCAGAGCCTGCGCCTGGTCATCGAGGAGCTGGTCCCGGTTCTGGGCGCTCCGGGGCACCAACTCGAGCAGCCGCAAGGCTTCACAGATAGAGTCCAGGGAGGAGCTGCCAGACAGAGGGATTAGAAACAGCCTTCTGCCCCCAAAACCCCTGGGGCACCTTAAAGGGAGGGACAGATACAGCCCAGCACCCTTAACAGAGTAAACGGCCAGAGCAATAACACTCCAGATCCTCAAAACACCCCCTGAGGACCTTTAAATGCTCCTGGGGGGCTTTGAAGGACACAAGGAGGTGATCCTGGTGCGCCAGCGTCCACCCACCAGTCCGTCTGCTGGGCGTAGCTGCGGTAGCACAAGACCTGGGCCAGCTCTGTCAAGCCGACGGCTCGCTCGTGCAGGCGGCCGCTCTCCTCCGAGCAGATCTCCAGCAGGTCGCAGAGGACGTTGTAGCGTTCCTGCCCCGTGTCGGCTCGGATGGTCTTGTAGGCCTTCAACTCCGCAAAGAGGACGGTCACCAAGGTGTCTGCGTCCAGGTTGTGCCCCTCCAAGCCTTCCTTGAGGGTCCTGGGGGGGAGAGAGATGTAGAGGGGCTCTGCACAGAGCGCAGCGGAGCCGAGCACGCCTCGCAAGGAGAAACAGCCTCATTTTACCAGCTTGGGAAGCGCAGCTTTCAAAACATCCACCCCCCACGCACCAGGCAGCCTTCCAGGTCTTACCGCAACCGTAACTCCTCGGCCCCCTGTTTCACGGCATCCATTTTGACTCTGACCCAGAAGGAGACGGGCTCCGCCAGCAGCTCGCCGATCCGGCCCCGCAGCGCAGCCAGCCACTGCACCACACACGCCAGGGCTCTCTCCAGCCGCCCCAGCTTGCGGTAGCTTTCCACCTGCAGCCTGAAACATTTGTGCAGCTGCGGGGGAAAGCACAGAGAAACGGCTTCAGCGCTATGTGGGAGCAAACTCCCCGCCTCCCTCGACCCGTACCGCAGCCCCCTCTCCCGCCTGGGCGAAGGGGAGGTCTCAGAGCAGGGAATTGGGGTTGTTCTAGCAGCAAAAAGCTGGTCCCGTCCTCTCCTTTGCTCCCCTGGCACCAGGACCACGTTCAGTTCAGCCCCGTTTCTGCCAGGAGCATCAGACAAGCCCTTACCCTCTCCGGGGGGATCTCTGGACACGCGTAGGCATCCGCCATCTCCAGCCCCTTGCAGAAGAGCTCGCTGACAGAGCTGGCCTCCTCATGAAGGTTCTGGTTGTAGAAGATGTAGGCCAGCTTGAACGTGCACAGCACTGCCGCAAGGGAAACCCAGATATTAAAGACACGATGGAGAGAGAACGACCCCTCCCTCTCCTTACCCAGCCAGGGACGGTCACCCTCTGCCCTGGCCCCACCAGCCACATACTCTGCGTGGCAGAGAACCCCCTCAGGTCACGGACACTGAGCTCTGCCACCGCATTCGACCTGAGACAGGGCCGAGGAGCTGGGTTTGGTCCCACCTGTCACGGCACTGACCGGTGATGTCGAGGTACTTGGCTCGCTCGCTCTCGGGGAGCCCCTCCAGTGCCTCCAGCATCCACACCACGCTCGCCCTGCAGCCCGCCGTCAGCCGCTCCAGACCCAGCCAGCCCGCCGCCTGCAACGGCTCCAGGGAGAGGGAGAGGATGGCCGGCAAGAGGCCACCAGCGACCCACAGCCCCCGCAGAACCTCCCCGGGGTGGCGTGAGCAGCCCCTTCCAACCCCACCAATGTGCCACCACCTCTGATGGGAGAAGACACCCAGCACCACGAGGGTCTCGCCCACCCCCAGTGCCAGGGACCATCCCCTCCACTGGTGGTACCTGGGAGCACTGGAAGGCGTCGTAGGTCATGCTGGCGAAGAGCTGGAGGCTGCGGTAGAGCACCTGCTTCACCATGAGCTTCTCTTTGACACCATCAGGAGGAACCTATGGAGGGAAGGGAAGCAGCTTTCGTGGGGCCAGGGCAGCACCGAGCACTGCCGGCAGCCAGGGACACCAGAGAGGGACACACTGCTGATGCATTAAGGGGAGCACCGAGCCCGCAGCAGGGTTACGAACCCTCCAGCTACTCACAGAGGCTCTGATCAACCACGTTACGTGGTCGACCCACTCTCAGCCCCAGCCTTACCCTCTCCAGCAGCCGCTGGAGGACACGGCAGTGCCCCTCCGTGAAGGCACAGAGGCCAAGCACGTCCTCCCGGCCAAAGAGCTGCTGCTTGCTCCTCTTCACGTACTCGCCGAGGGAGGAGACGGTGAACTGGCAGCTCTCAGCCAGCACCCTGAGGAACCGCTCCGAGGCCTCCGCTGCCGCCCCGAGAGCCGCCGCGGCCTGGGATAAGGGTGGCCCCGCAGGACCGGTGCTCTTGGCCAACACCCGGCTCAGCTGAACCCCGGCCTCCAGGAGGGACAGCGGGTCACCAAAAGATTTTGCGGAGCTGCCGGTGGCCCCCAGGAAGCCCCTCGCATCCTCTACTGCCTCCTCCGCCTCCCTGTACTGGCCGCGCTTGCAGAGATGCCGGCACTGCTCCAGGGTGAGCTCGAAGAAGCAGAGGGATTGCTGGAGGGTGGGGGGCTCCGCCGCCTCCCTTCGCAGAGTCGCAAGCAAGCAGTCCCCGAGCTGCTGGCTGAGGAAAGCCAAGGATGGCGCCTGCTGGGCTTCGTACAAGGCGGCAGTGGCAGCTGCCTGCTGTGCTGTCTGGGAGGTGAAGAAGGGGGGCTGCAGCGGCAGCAAGGCCTCCTCGTCCACCTCCAGCAGCAGGAGGAAGCGCAGGGCTCGCAGACGGGCCAAGAGGACGGCTCTACCCTCCTCCTGCGGCCAGTCGGGCTCGGCCAGCGTGTCGGCCCCTCTCCAGAGCACGCTGAAGCTGCTGTAGGCGATGGCCGCGAAGTCCTTGGAGGGTGCCTGGCCGGGGCGGTAGGTCAGCAGCCGGGCACGGAGGAGGTCGGCCACCCTCCAGCAGGCACCGCCGCTCCCGCGGCCGGCCATGTTCCTCAGCAGGTGGTAGAGGATCTTCTCCAGGTAGAGAGGAGCGGGCTGCGGCGCGGCGCTCAGGTAGCCCTGGCACGCTGCCTCGGCTGCGGCTGCCACGCTGGCGGCAAGTGCCGGCGAGCCCCCCGGCTCGGCCATCCGCTCGACACACAGCCGCAGGACTTTGTCGCAGACCTGGCTTTTCCGCAGCCGGGAGGCCTGGCTGGCATTGCCCTGGAAGGGTAAGAGGTGTTTCTGGGCAGGGGAGGGTGTCAGACCCCCGGCACCCAGCCCAGGGCCCTCGGGGGAGGGTCACCCTGCCCCATGGTGCCGCAGCAGAGCCCCTCAGTCCCCAGCTCACCTTCAGCTCGAGGAGCAGCTTCTCTATGCCCTCCTGGCTGTCCAGCTGGGGGGCAAAATCAGCTCCTTTGAGGTTCTTCATGTGTGACACCGGACTGGCAACTGGGCAGACTGGGGTGGGCAGGCAAAGGTGTGGGACCCCCACAGCTCCCAGCACCCTCTCTGGACCTGCAGCCCCCCCACAGGCTGGCAAGCAACTCCAAGCCCCACTTGCCAGTCCCCCCCAGTGCTCAGACCCCCACTCCCCAGATCCCTGGGGGACGGCAGTCTACTCAGGCCCCACTCCCCAGCCCCTCTAGGGCACACAGCCCTCCCTAGCCCCACTCCCCAGACCCCAGTGCTCATAGCCCCCCACCACACCATTTTTCAGCCCTGTGGGAGCCCCCAGCCCCACTGCCCAGTCTACCCAGGACCCATAGCCTCACTCCCAGCCCTTGCTAAGGCACACAGCCCCCCCAGCCCTGCTCCTTGACCCCCCCAACCTCACTCCTGGCCCCCCCTCAGGGCACTCAGCCCCCCCAGCTTCACTCCTTGCCCCCCCCAGCCCCACTCCCCGCCCCCCCACGGGGCACACAGCCGCTCCCAGCCCCACAGAGCCTCCTCCAATCCCCACTCCCGCCCCCCACACAGGGCACACAGCCCCCCCCCAGCCCCACTCCCCGCCCCCCCGGGGCACTCAGCCCCCCGCCCCAAGGGCACACACCCCACTCCCGGGCCCCTCCGGGGGTCCGCGGCCGCCCCCCGCGTCCGCAGCCCCTCAGACTCACGGTGCCGGTGCCGCTGCTTCGCCGTTGGGTGCAGGCCCCGCCGCGCGCCCCGTTCAAATGTCCTCCGCAGCCAATCAGCGCGCGGCTCCGCCGGGACCTCCCGCGCGGGGCACGCCGGGAGTTGTAGTCCGCCTGCCCGGGGTGCGCATGCGCACGTCGCCCCGTGCAATGGCGGCCGCTGTGCGGGGACCCCCGTGCCGTGGGGGTCAGTGTGCGGGGACGCCTCTGCGGTGACGGGTGGGTGCACGGGAACCCTCGTGCAATGGGAGCCGTTGTGCAAGCTCCTCCCCGTGCAATGGTGACAATTGTGCGGGGACCCCTGTGTAATGGGGGGCAGGTGCACGGGGTCCCCTGTGCGATGGGGGTGATTGTGCGGGACCCTCGTGTGGTGGGGGTGGTTGTGGGGGACCCCTGTGTGATGGGGGTGGTTGTGCAGGACCCTCGTGTGGTGGGGGTGGTTGTGGGGGACCCCTGTGTGATGGGGGTGGTTGTGCAGGACCCTCGTGTGGTGGGGGTGGTTGTGGGGGACCCCTGTGCGATGGGGGTGATTGTGCAGGACCCTCGTGTGGTGGGGGTGGTTGTGGGGGACCCCTGTGTGATGGGGGTGGTTGTACAGGACCCTCCTGTGGTGGGGGTGGTTGTGGGGGACCCCTGTGCGATGGGGGTGATTGTGCAGGACCCTCCTGTGGTGGGGGTGGTTGTGGGGGACCCCTGTGTGATGGGGGTGGTTGTGCAGGACCCCCATGCAATGAGGGTGGTTGTGGGGGACCCCTGTGTGATGGTGGGTGGTTGTGCAGGACCCCCCTTTACTGCTCTGGCCAGGACAGTTATTTATCTCGGCAGCAGCCTTGGGTTTGGGAGCAAAACAGCCCGTCTCTGATCCCGCCGGGGTGTTTTGGCTCCTGCTGAGCGGCCTCAAGGCCGCCCCCGGTTCCCACGCAGCTCCCACGGTGTGAGAGGTCCGCACCCTGCAAAGGCGCGGGTGCGCCGGGACACCCCCCTGCTACGGCTGCGGGTGTGCAAGGACGCTCGTGCAATGGGGAGTGGTGTGCGGGGACCCCCCGGCAACAGGTGGGGGTGTGAAGGAACCCCGTGCAACAGGCGCAGGTGCACAAGGTCCCCCCTTGCAATAGGGGCTGGTGAGGGGTCCTGCCCGTGGGGAGGGACAGCCCCCCGCACCGGCACAGGTTGGGGTGACCGGCCGGGGCGCGGCTCTGCCGAGAGGGTCCTGGGGGTGCTGGGGGGCAGCGAGGTGACCCTGAGCCAGCACCGGGCCCGTGGGGCCGAGGGGGCCAGCGGTGCCCTGGGGGGCATTGAAAGGCGTGTGGCCAGCAGGGCGAGGGGGGTTCTCCTCCCCCTCTGCTCTGCCCCAGTGAGGCCACAGCTGAGGCCGCAGGAATTGCAGCCCCCGGAGTTGCAGCCGTGGGAGTTGCAGCCCCCGGGGTTGCAGCCCCTGGAGTTGCAGCCGCGGGAGTTGCAGCCCCCGGGGTTGCAGCCCCTGGAGTTGCAGCCGCGGGAGTTGCAGCCCCCGGAGTTGCAGCCCCCAGCGTGCCCGAACCCGAAGCAGCCGGGAAAGCTCCCGCTGCACCCACAGAACTCGCAGGATCGGGCCGATGGGTGCGGGACGAAGGCAAGGGGCACCGGGAAGTAAATCCCCGCGGGAACCCAGGAGCCCACCGACCGCAACGGAGGGGCCGGACTCGGGGGCTGGGTGATGGGTGGGAGGGGTGCGGGTGGGGGGCGCCAGCTGGGGCAGGGGTCCCTCCCCGGGGGCACCCGAGAACCGACCCAAGAGGAACTGGAAACCTTCCCTCGGAGCTGACGTTCGCCAGTGGGACCCCGGGGCCGGGCCCTGTGGTGGGGGGGCGGGTGTAAATCCGGAATGGTGTGTGGGGACCCCCCCGCAATGGGGGTGGGTGTGCAGGGACCCCCATGGAGCAGGGCCATGGTGTGGGCACAGGGAGTGTGCAACGGGGGGATGCTGTGCAGGGACCAGTGCAACAGCTTTAGGGTGTGCAAGGATGCCTGTGCAGTGGGGAGTGGGTGTACAAGGACACCTGTGCAACGGGGAGTGTGCAAGGATGCCTGTGCAATGGGGAGTGGGCGTGCAAGGACACCTGTGCAACGGGGAGTGAGTGTGCAAGGATGCCTGAACAACAGGGATTGGGTGTGCAAGGACACCTGTGCAATGGGGAGTGAGTGTGCAAGGACGCCTGAACAACAGGGAGTGGGTGTGCAAGGACACCTGTGCAATGGGGAGTGGGCGTGCAAGGACACCTGTGCAAAGGGGAGTGAGTGTGTGAGGAAGCCTGAACAACAGGGAGCGAGTGTGCAAGGACACCTATGCAATGGGGGGTGAGTGTGCAAGGACACCTGTGCAATTGGGGGTGAGTGTGCAAGGATGCCAGTGCAGTGGGGAGTGAGTGTGCAAGGACACCTGTGCAATGGGGGTGAGTCTGCAAGGACGCCAGTGCAGTGGGGAGTGAATGTGCCAAGGACACCTGTGCAATGGGGGGTGAGTGTGCAAGGACACCTGTGCATGGGGGGTGAGTGTGCAAGGACGCCTGTGCAACGGGGGGTGAGTGTGCAAAGATGCCAGTGCAACAGAGAGTGAGTGAGCAAGGACACCTGTGCAATGAGGAGCGGGCGTGCAAGGACGCCTGTGCCCCGGGCGTGCAGGGACCAGCGTGCCACGAGGCGCGGGGCCACGGCTCTGCACGGAGCAGGACGGCCACGTGTCGGTGCAACAGAAACCCCTCCCCCCCACGCACGAGGGACGATTGTGCAACACGAGCGCTGGGCGTGCACAGAAAACCCCCCCCAGGAACAACCGTGCGCGCGTGGCTCCGCGCGCCGCCGCTCATGACGAGGTTCCAGTGTGCAATCTGCACATCTGCAGACCCCCGGGCGGGGCGGGTGGGGGGCAGATTCGAAGCTTCCCCCCAATCTTTGGCAGATTCCCCCCAAAAACGGCGTGGAGGGGGGTGGGAATCTGCAGAAAAACCTTTTATTTTGGGGTTTTTTCATTAAAAAAAAAAGACAATCCGCCTCCCCGCGCGGTTCTGGCCCCGCCGCGGAGCTGAGGATGTTTTGGGGGTCACCGGCCACCCACGGCCACTCACCCCGTAGCAGCGGGTCCCCCCGGGGCCGGGGAGGGGGCGACGCCGGCGTCGGGGACCCCCGTCACGGCTCGGGCGCGGCGTCCTCGGCCTGTCCCGGCGTGGCGGGCAGGCGGAGCTCGGCGTCGCGGCGGCTCAGGGCGAAGAGGCGGCCGACGGCCAGCAGCGCCAGCAGCGCCACGGCCGCGCAGGCGCCGAACATGCTCCTGGTGCCCGTCCGCCGGTCGCTGTCGTGGAGGACCAGTAAACCCAGACAAGCCAGTAAGTTTAGAGGGAGGCGAAACCAGTTCATCACCCCCAAACGGTCTTTCTCCGGTATCACTTTCCGTCGGAGGAAACCCATGGCTGGGAAGTAGAGCCCGCAGGAGAGTTCGATGAGGAGGAAGGCGAGGAAGGACTCGGCGGGGTTCTCCTGGCCGGGGTTGGTGGAGAAGGTGAGCATGAAGAGGGAGAAGAAGATGAGGAGGACGGCGAGGGAGAGGAGGTGGACGGGCTGGAGGTGGTACCTCTTGGAGACGGCCAGGCGGTAAAGCGAGGAGCCCAGCATGCTGGCGGCCATGAAACTGGAGAAAACGATGCCCAAGGGAGCGCCGTGGGGATCCAGGACGGGCGTCCAGAGGAAGATGAAGATGTAGACGACGCTTTCAAACAAAGCCTGGATGGTGCCCAGGAGAAGGACGCGGCGGTCGGAGAGGAGGCACTTCAAACCGTCGCCGCAGGTTTTGGAGAAAGCTCGTTTCTTCCCGTAGTTTTCATCCCAATTTTTTACGGCGAAGACCCCCGACAGCACCAGGAGGGGGATGGAGACCATGAACGGAGCCACCGGGCCCAACCCCAACCACTCGGCGAAGAAATCGGCCGTCCCGCCGGCCCCCACGGCGATGACGTTGTTCCAAAAAGCCGCTCGGGAAAAGGTGACGGCGATCCACTCGGTCGGAAAATCATAGCGTTCCACGTGCTCGTGGACGTACCACGCCTCGAAGGCGGAGAAGAGCAAGGCCGTGGATAAACCCCCTAAAACCCTCCCCACCGCCAGCACCAGGTAATCCCGGGAGAGTTTAACCAAACAACAAACCGAGTAGGTCAAGGAAAAAAGAACGCAGGATTTCTTCCGACCTAATCGATCGACCAAAGAAGAAGAAACCAACCCGAAAAGGACGCTGGAGGCGAAGCCGCAGACGTAGAGGATGGCGATCTGTCCCTCCAGGAAGCGGTAGTGCTGGTAGAGTTTGTAGAGGTAGGGTCCCTGCAGCCAGTCGGCGGCCAGGGCCGGCAGGTAGACGCGGTAGTAGCCGCGCTGGAAGCGGCGGAAGGCCGGGTTGGCGTGGTGGGGGGCGGCGGGGGGCCGGGAGCGGCAGGCGGCCAGCTCCAGCGCCAGGCAGGCGGCCAGGAGGAGGGCGCA
Organism: Phalacrocorax carbo; assembly: GCF_963921805.1. Classification (NCBI taxonomy): domain Eukaryota; kingdom Metazoa; phylum Chordata; class Aves; order Suliformes; family Phalacrocoracidae; genus Phalacrocorax; species Phalacrocorax carbo. The sequence continues at coordinate 2,465,602 of NC_087539.1, forward strand.
GGCGGCGTAGGAGGCGAGGAGCATGGTGGAGGGGGGGTCATCGGCATCGCCGGCGGCGAGAGGGGCTGCGGGGGTCCTGTGCGGGGGGAGAAGGGGGGTTTAGAGGGGCTGCGTGTTGGGGGGTGGTGGTCCGGGGGGAGTGTGGCCCCCAACCAGCCCACCCAGCTCAACCCAAAAAGTGCCTCTGGTGTCATCAGCCCCCGCTGACCCCCCCGCCCCCATCACCCTCCTGTCCCCACAGCCCCTCCCCACCGAGGGGCTCCCCCAGCTCCCCCCCCCCTCAGCCCCCACACATCCCTATACATCCCCATACATCCCCCTTGAGGTACCCCCTCAGTCCTGCCCTATACACACCCCCCGCCCTGCCCTGTATTCCCCCCCGCCAGTACCTCCCTGTCCCATAACACCCCTGCCCCATATAACCCCCCCGCAGTACCTCCCACACACACCCCCACAGCACAGCCCCTACACCCTCCCTGCCCCATAGGGTCCCCAAAGGCCCCCCCGGCCCCCCATGTGCCACAAAGATCCCCCACCAACACACACCCAGCCCCGGGGCCCACAGGACCCCTCTTGGGGACCCCACAGCCACGGGGCCTCTGGCCCCACACATCCCCAATAGGTCCCATAGATCCCCCACCGACCCCCCCACCAGCCTGGGGGCCCACAGGACCCCTCTCGGGGACCCCACAGCCGCGGGCCCTCCAGCCCCACATGTCCCCCGATCCCTCCAGACCCCCGATAGTGACCCCGGCCCCACACGGCCCCATAGGCCACAGAGCCCCCCATAACCCTCCCAGCCCTATACAGCCCCCACAGGCTCAATAGATCCCCCCAGACCCCCCCACCTGCCCCCCACAGCCCCGGGGCCCACAGGACCCCCCCCTCGGGGACCCTACAGCCGCGGGCCATACGGCCCCTATAGGCCCCATAGACACCCCCCCACAGGCCCCTATAGGCCCCATACGGCCCCTATAGGACCCACAACCCCCCCCCCCAGACCCCATACGGCCCCCATAGGCCCCGCAGACGCCCCCCTCCCCACCTGCCCCTCAGCGGGGGCCGCAGCCGCTCGCGCCGGCACCTCCCCACTTCCGCTTCCGCCCGGCCCCAGCCGCGGGCGCCGCCATCTTGGCCCGCGTCACGTGACGCGGGCCCCGCTCTCCCCGCCCCCCTCGCCGTGACCTTTCCCCTCTCTGTCACCTTTGCCCCCAACCTTGGGGGGGCTGTGGGGGGTCTGTAGGGGGGTCTGTGGGGCGGAGGTGCCTATAGAGCCCCGCACGGGCTGTCTGTGGGGTGTCTATAGGGCATCTGTGTAGCAGCAGTGCCTATAAGGCCCTGTCTGGGGCGTCTGTGGGTACTTATAGAGTGTTTGTGGGGCAGTGGTGCCTATAGGGCCCTCGCAGGGAATCTATGGGGTGTCTATAGGGTGTCTGTGGGGTGGAGGTGCCTATAGAGCCCCGTATGGGGTGTCTATGGGGTTTCCATAGGGTATTTGTGTAGCAGCAGTGCCTGTAAGGCCCTGTCTGGGGTGTCTGTGGGGTGTCTATAGGGCGTCTGTGGGGTGGAGGCGCCTGCAGGGCCCCTCGCAGGGAGTCTGGGGGGCACCTACAGGTCAGTGGTGCCTATAGGGCCCTGCATGGGGTGTCTGTGGGGCGTCTATAGAATCACAGAATCATTTAGGTCAGAAGAGACCCTTAAGCTCATGGACCCCCAGCGCTAACCCAGCCCCGCCAGCACCCCCAAACCGGGGCCCCCAGCCCCACGGCGTTGACCCCCGCGGGGCCGGCCAGCGCTCGCGGGCAGGGATCGGGCCCAAAATCCGACCTACGGCTCCCCGGCGCGGCTCGAGGCCGGGTCGTCCCACCCCAGCCCCCTCAGCCGCCCCCCAGCACACTTGTGCTCCAGACCCTGCCCCAGCCCCGCTGCCCTTCTCTGGACACGCTCCAGCCCCTCCAGGCCCTTCTTGTCCCGAGGGGCCCGAACCTGAGCCCAGTGCTCGAGGGGCCGCCTTCGGAGCCGCTCGGCTGCGCCTGGTCGGACTCGGCACCTCTCAGCCCGGCTCGGCCAGGCTCGGCCCAGCTCAGCTTGGCTCGGCTTGGCCTGGCTCAGCTCACCTCAGCTCAGCCAGGCTCGGTTTGGTCCTGCTCGGCTCAGCTCAGGTCGGCTAGGCTAGGCTTGGCCTAGCTCAGCTTGGCCTGGCTCAGCCCAGCTCAGCTCAGCCCGGCTCAGCTCGGCTCAGTCTGGCTCAGCTCAGCCCAGCTTGGCTCGGCCCGGCTCGGCTGAGCCCAGCTCAGCTCATCTGGGCTCAGCTCAGCCTACAGAGGCCAGGCCAGGCCGGGGCTGGCGGTGCCAGTCTCAGCGGTGCAGGGCAGAGATGCAGAGTGTGGCTGGCTGCAGCCACGCACAGCTGCATGGCACGGCTCAGTGCAGCCTTGCACGGACGCATTTCACGGCTGTGTTGCACGGCTGCGTTGCACGGCTGCAGCACACGGCTCAGTGCAGCCTTGCACGGACGCATTTCACAGCTGTGTTGCACGGCTGCGTTGCACGGCTGCAGCACACGGCTCAGTGCAGCCTTGCACGGACGCATTTCACGGCTGTGTTGCACGGCTGCGTTGCACGGCTGCAGCACACGGCTCAGTGCAGCCTTGCACGGATGCATTTTGCAGCTGCACTGCACGGCTGCGTTGCACGGCTGCAGCACACGGCTCAGTGCAGCCTTGCACGGATGCATTTTGCAGCTGCACTGCACGGCTGCGTTGCACGGCTGCGTTGCACAGCTGCATCGCACAGCTCAGCCCAGCCTTGCACGGCTGTGTTGCACGGCTGTGTCACCCGGCTCAGTGCAGCCTTGCACACCCCAGCACAGCCGTGCACGCCCTCGCACGGCACACGTAGCGCTGCCCCGCAAGGTGCCCTCCCGCCTGGCCCTGAGCCGCTGCGCTTGCAGGGGATTAGTGGGGGGGGGGGGGGGGTCACAGAGGGCAGCCCCCCTCCCCCCACACCCGCCGGCACGTGCGGGCAAACCCACGTGCAGCCGCTCCCGCAGGACGCCCCCAGTGCACGCTGCTGTCCCCGTGCAAGAGCCCCGCTGCACGTGCAGCCCCCCCACCCCGTGCCCCCCTGCGGTGCAGCCCCCACCGTCCCATGGAAATCCCCCCTGTTGTGCAAACACCCCAACTCCGGTGCCGATAACCCCCCCCAACAGCCCAGGCACGGTGCAAATGCCCCGGCCCCCGTGCAATTGCCCCAACCCCTCTGCAAATGCCCCAGTCTCTGAGCAATTGCCCCAATCCTTGTGCAAATGCCCCAGCCTACATGGAAATGCCCCTGTCCTGCAAATGCTCCAGCCCCGTGCAATTGCCCCACTCCTTGTGCAAGTGCCCCGGCCCCTGTGCAACTGCCCCAGCTCTGTGCAATTGCCCCACTCCTTGTGCAAGTGCCCCAGCTCCTGTGCAATTGCCCCAATCCTTGTGCAACTGCCCCAGCTCTGTGCAATTGCCCCAATCCTTGTGCAAATGCCCCAATCTCTGTGCACTTGCCCCAATCCTTGTGCAAATGCCCCAGCCTACATGGAAATGCCTCTGTCCTGCAAATGCTCCAGCCCCGTGCAATTGCCCCACTCCTTGTGCAAGTGCCCCGGCCCCTGTGCAACTGCCCCAGCTCTGTGCAATTGCCCCACTCCTTGTGCAAGTGCCCCAGCTCCTGTGCAATTGCCCCAATCCTTGTGCAACTGCCCCAGCTCTGTGCAATTGCCCCAATCCTTGTGCAAATGCCCCAATCTCTGTGCACTTGCCCCAATCCTTGTGCAAATGCCCCAGCCCCGTGCAATTGCCCCCAGCCTTTGTGCAAATGCCCCAACCTCCATGGAAATGCCCCAGCCCTTGTGCAAATCCTCCCGCACCTTTGCACGTGCCCCAACCTTCGTGCAAATGCCCCAATCTCTGTGCAAACGACCCCCCCCCCCCCGTGCAAACGCCCCCCCCCCCCCTTGCACAACCCAGGGCCCGGAGCCCAGGGCTCAGCCCGCGCCTCAGTTTCCCCGTGTTGCGGGGGGCGGGGGGTGCACCCCCATACTCACCGCAGCCGCCGGGCGCCTGCCCAGAGGGTGCCCCGGGCGGGGGGCGCGGGGGGGGGACCCCTGGGCACCCCCTCACTTGATGCTCAGCCGGGGGCGGCAGGCGGGGGGGCAGCACCGGGAGGGGGGGCAGCAGGGCGGGGGGGGGGAGCAGCAGGGTGGGGGGTGACACTGGGAGAAGCAGGGTGGGGGGCAGCAGGGGGGGTGACATTGAGGGTGACACGGGGTGTAACAGGGTGGGGGGTGACACGGGGGGCAAGTGGGTGGGGGGCAGCAGGGGGGGTGACACTGGGGGGGGCAGGTAGGGGGGCAGCAGGGGGGGCAGCAGGGTGGGGGGTGACACTGGGGGGGGCAGGTAGGGGGGCAGCAGGGGGGGCAGCAGGGTGGGGGGTGACACTGGGGGGGGCAGGTAGGGGGGCAGCAGGGGGGGCAGCAGGGTGGGGGGTGACACTGGGGGCAGCAGGGGGGACAGCAGAGTGGGGGGTGACACTGGGGGGGGCAGGCAGGGGGGCAGCAGAGGGGGCAGCAGGTGGGGGGGCAGGCGGGGGGGCAGCAGAGGGGGTGACACTGCGGGGGGCAGCAGGGGGGGCAGCAGCAGGCCATGGGGGGCCCCCCGCGGCGGCGGGGCCGGGGTCCCGGCCAGCCCAGCCCCATGGCGATGCCGCCCCCGCCCCCCCCCCCGCCCCCCCCCGCCCGGGGATTTAAGGCCCAAAGCCGCTGGGCGGGGGGGCGCGGGGGGACACGCACGTGGCAGCACCCATGGGTGCGGGGGCTGGGGCCGCCCTGCTGCCCCCTGCACAGCCCCCAGCCCCGCCCCGCGGGGTGACCGGCCCCACGCGCGGCACCCCACGGGGGGGCGGGGAGGGGGGTCCCGGGGGTCCCGCGGGCTCGTGCTGGCCCCTGGCGGGCACCGGGAGCGCGGCGGCGTGCGGGGCCCCGCGGCGCGGGGTCACGGGGGGACGCGGGGGTCACGGGGGGACACGGGGGGACACGGGGGGACACGGGGGGACACGGGGGACATTGGGGGACACGGGGGGACACGGGGGACACGGGGGACATTGGGGGACACGGGGGGACACGGGGGACACGGGGGACATTGGGGACATGGGGGACATTGGGGGGACACGGGGGACACGGGGGACATTGGGGGACACGGGGGGACATGGGGGGACACGGGGGACATTGGGGGGACACGGGGGACACGGGGGACATTGGGGGACACGGGGGGACACGGGGGGACACGGGGGGACACAGCTCTGTGTGACCCAGGTGCCTGCGTGAGTGCCTCAGCCTCAGCGTGCTGGCGTGTCACCCGGGCCGTGCCATGCGTGTCACCCGGCCGTGCCATGCGTGTCACCCGGGCCATGCCATGCGTGTGCCAGCGTGTCACCCAGGCCATGCCATGCGTGTCACCAGGCCGTGCCATGCGTGTCACCCGGGCCATGCCATGCGTGTGCCAGCGTGTCACCCAGGCCATGCCATGCGTGTCACCAGGCCGTGCCATGCGTGTCACCCGGGCCATGCCATGCGTGTGCCAGCGTGTCACCCAGGCCATGCCATGCGTGTCACCGGGCCGTGCCATGCGTGTCACCCGGGCCATGCCATGCGTGTCACCCAGGCCATGCCATGCGTGTCACCTGGGCCATGCCATGCGTGTGCAAGCGTGTGACCCGGGCCATGCCATGCGTGTGCCAGCGTGTCACCCAGGCCATGCCATGCGTGTCACCCAGGCCATGCCATGCGTGTGCAAGCGTGTCACCCAGGCCATGCCATGCGTGTCACCCGGGCCATGCCATGCGTGTGCAAGCGTGTCACCCAGGCCATGCCATGCGTGTCACCCGGGCCATGCCATGCGTGTCACCCGGGCTGTGCCATGCGTGTCACCCGGGCTGTGCCATGCGTGTGCCAGCGTGTCACCCAGGCCGTGCCATGCGTGTCACCCGGGCTGTGCCATGCGTGTCACCCGGGCTGTGCCATGCGTGTGCCAGCGTGTCACCCAGGCCATGCCATGCGTGTCACCCGGGCTGTGCCATGCGTGTGCCAGCGTGTCACCCGGGCCATGCCATGCGTGTCACCCGGGCTGTGCCATGCATGTGCAAGCGTGTCACCCAGGCCGTGCCATGCGTGTCACCCAGGCCGTGCCATGCGTGTGCCAGCGTGTCACCCAGGACGTGCCATGCGTGTCACCCGGGCCGTGCCACGCCCACACACGGGCACCCCCCCAGCCCCCGCGCCCCGCAGCGCGCCCAGCCCCCGCCACGCGTGTCCCCGTCCCCCAGGGGGGGGCGGCGCCGCCCCGTGCCCTCGCCCGCGTGTCCTGCGGTTTGGGGAAAAATGCGGCGGGTTTCGGGGCGGTGTCACATGACGGGGCGTGGCGGGCCCGGGCGGCGCCCACGCCCACGCCCACGCCCACACCCACGCCCACACCCACGCCAGGTGAGTGGGGGTGGGGGTCACCCAGTGGGGGGAGGGGGCTGCTGGGTGGGGGGGTGCGTGTGTGAGCACACACGCGTGTGCAAGGGCCCGTGACAGCGCGGGTCCGCCTGCGCGTGCAAGGCCGCGTGTGCGAGTGCGTGGCCGTGCACCCCCCCCCCCGGGACATGCGTGACACAGACACGCGCACGCGTGTGCGTCCCCCCGCACCCCCCCCCCCGCCGCCTCCGTGCCTCAGTTTCCCCAACCGGGGACCCCCCGGCCGGGGGGAGGAGGAAGAGGAGGGGGAGGGGGAGGGGTGGGGAGGAAGGGGGTGGGGGGAGGGGCGCGGCCCGGCCGCCGCTGGGGTCATGGAAAAAGTTTTGGGTGGAAAAATCCTCCCCCCGCCGCTCAATGGCGGCTTTGTTCGTTGCGGGGCCCCGCGCTGCAGCCCCCTCCCCCCCCGCGGCCGCAGCCCCCCGTGGATCCCCTCCCCCCCCGTCCGCCCCTCCCCCCGTGCCCTTCCCCACCCCCTCCGTGCCTCAGTTTCCCCGGGGGGGGGGTGGCACGGGCTGGGCACTGGGGGGGGCCTGGGGAGTACTGGGCCGTGAGTGTGCAAGGGCGTGCAAGGGCTGCAAAGGCCGTGCAAAGGATTAAACTGCCGTGCAAAGCCGTGGCACACCAGGCAATGCTTCAATGCCCGTGCAACGCCGTGCAAGGCCGTGCAAGGCCGTGCAAGGCAATGCAAAGCTGTGCAACGCAGTGCAAAGCTGTGCAAACCCGTGCAACGCCGTGCAAGGCCACTCAATGCCATGCAAAGCCGTGCAACGTGTGCAATGCAATGCAAAGCTGTGCAAAGCTGTGCAAACCCGTGCAACGCCGTGCAAAGCAGTGCAAAGCTTTAAACGCGGTGCAAGGCAGCGCAAAGCTGTGCGAAGTCGTGCGAGGCACTGCAAAGCCGTGCAAAGCCACGGCACACTGAGCCACGCTGCACCGTGCCATGAGATGCGCTGCAAAGCCGTGCAAAGTCGTGCAAAGCCGTGGCGCGCTGGGCAGTGCTCGGGCACACCCTGCCAAGCTGTGCAAAGCCATGCAATCCCGTGCAAAACCTGTGCAAAGCCGTGCAAGGCCGCGTGGTGAAGCACATGCAAAGCCGTATGTCGCTGCATGGAGCCGTGCGAAGGCGCTCAGCACCGTGCAAAACCACACGAGGCTTTGCAAAGCTGTGCGCTGCCATTCGATGCCCTGCAAGGCCAGGCGATGCCGTGCAACGCTGTGCAAGGTCGTGCAATGCCAGGCACTGCCAGGCGATGCTGTGCAATTCTGTGCGACTCCGTGCAATGCCGTGCAAGGTCGTGCAATGCCGTGCAAGGTCATGCAATGCCGTGCACTGCCATTCGGTGCTGTGCAAGGTTCTGCAATGCCAGGCACTGCCAGGCGGTGCCGTGCAATTCTGTGCGATGCCGTGCAATGCCGTGCAAGGTCGTGCAATGCCGTGCAAGGTCGTGCAATGCTGTGCACTGCCATTCGATGCCGTGCAAGGTTGTGCTATGCCATGCAATGCCGCGCAATGCCGTGTTAGGTTCTGCAAGGCCTTGCACTGCCGTTCGATGCCGTGCGCTACCAAGCGATGCCGTGCAATGCCATGCAAGGTTGTGCAACGCCGTGCAATGCCGTGCACTGCCGTTTGATGCCGTGCAAGGTTGTGCTATGCCATGCAACGCCACGCGATGCCGTGCAATGACATGCAAGGTTCTGCAAGGCTGTGCATTGCTGTTCGATACCGTGCAATGCCGTGCAAAGTCGTGCAATGCCGTGCAAAGTCGTGCAATGCCATGCAGCACCGTGCCGTGCAAACAAGGGGACTCCCCAGGGGGGACACCCTCTAATGAAGGCCTCCAGCCGACTGCCTGGCTCAGATTGATCCTCACAAGGGGACCCCGCTCCCCACAGGGACCCGCCGTCCTGCGCCCCACGGGGCCCCACGGGGCCGGGTGCTGCCGTGGGTGGGGGTGGCACGCCCCAGCTGGCGGCGGGGGTGGGGTGGGGGAGGCAGGAATGCGGCCAGGCAGGTGCTGCTGGCACACGCCTCGCACGCCTGCGCACGCGGGGACACGCCGGCGGCCGTGCAGTGCGGTCACGCTGCGGGTGTGGGCACACGCGTGTGCAATCGCACAGGCAAGCCGTGCGTGCTCACAGGGTCGTGCTCGGTCACACGTGCACGCTCGTGTGTGGTCTTGCACACACAAGCCTTCACGTTCACACTCGTGCATGCTCACACGTGCTTGTGCACGCTCGGACAGGCTTGTGCACGCTCGTGCATGCCCACGCACACTTGTGCATGCTCACAGTTGTGCACGCTTGTGCATGGCCATACACGCCTGTGCGCGCTCACACACCTTGTGCATGCTCACACCCCCTTGTGCACACTTACACGCTCTCTTCCACGCCCGTAGACACCCGTGCAAGCTCACACCTCTTGCAGACGCTCAGACCTCTTGCACAATCTCTCACCCACTGGTGCCCACACAGGCACAACATATGTGCCCATGCATGCTTGTGACACCCACTTGTGCACTCTCACGCACCCTTGCACATGCTCCCCACGCTGCAGCCCCCTCCCCGTCCTGGGGGGCTGTGGGTGCCCCCAGCCCTGTGCGAAGGATGAGAGGCCCAGGTGGGGCGGGGGGGGCAGGGAGGTGCCTCCTGCCCCCAGACCCTGCCCATCCCCTGCCCGTCCCCTGCCCGTCCCCTGCCCATCCCCTGCCCGTCCCTGCCCATCCCCTGCCCATCCCCTGCCCATCCCCTGCCCGTCCCTGCCCGTCCCTGCCCGTCCCTGCCCGTCCCTGCCCATCCCCTGCCCGTCCCTGCCCGTCCCTGCCCGTCCCTGCCCGTCCCTGCCCATCCCTGCCCGTCCCTGCCCATCCCCTGCCCGTCCCCGCCCGTCCCCTGCCCATCCCCTGCCCGTCCCCGCCCATCCCCTGCCCATCCCCTGCCCGTCCCCTGCCCATCCCCTGCCCGTCCCTGCCCGTCCCTGCCCATCCCTGCCTGTCCCTGCCTGTCCCTGCCCGTCCCTGCCCATCCCTGCCCGTCCCTGCCCATCCCCTGCCCGTCCCTGCCCGTCCCTGCCCGTCCCTGCCCGTCCCTGCCCATCCCTGCCCGTCCCTGCCCATCCCCTGCCCATCCCCTGCCCGTCCCCTGCCCATCCCCTGCCCGTCCCTGCCCGTCCCTGCCCGTCCCTGCCTGTCCCTGCCTGTCCCTGCCCATCCCCGCCCGTCCCCGCCCGTCCCTGCCCATCCCCTGCCCGTCCCTGCCCATCCCCGCCCGTCCCTGCCCATCCCCTGCCCATCCCTGCCCATCCCTGCCCATCCCCGCCCGTCCCTGCCCGTCCCCTGCCCATCCCCTGCCCATCCCCTGCCCGTCCCCTGCCCATCCCCTGCCTGTCCCTGCCCATCCCCGCCCGTCCCTGCCCATCCCCTGCCCATCCCCTGCCCATCCCTGCCCATCCCCTGCCCATCCCCTGCCTGTCCCTGCCCATCCCCGCCCGTCCCTGCCCATCCCCTGCCCGTCCCCTGCCCATCCCCTGCCCATCCCCTGCCCGTCCCCTGCCCATCCCCTGCCCATCCCCTGCCCGTCCCTGCCCATCCCCTGCCCATCCCCTGCCCGTCCCTGCCCGTCCCTGCCCATCCCCTGCCCATCCCCTGCCCGTCCCTGCCCATCCCTGCCCATCCCCTGCCCATCCCCTGCCCGTCCCCTGCCCATCCCCTGCCCATCCCCGCCCGTCCCTGCCCATCCCCTGCCCATCCCCTGCCCATCCCCTGCCCATCCCTGCCCATCCCCTGCCCATCCCCTGCCCATCCCCTGCCCGTCCCCTGCCCGTCCCCTGCCCATCCCTGCCCGTCCCCTGCCCATCCCCTGCCCATCCCCTGCCCGTCCCTGCCCGTCCCTGCCCGTCCCCTGCCCGTCCCTGCCCATCCCTGCCCGTCCCTGCCCATCCCCTGCCCATCCCCGCCCGTCCCCTCCCCGTCCCCTGCCCATCCCCTGCCCATCCCCTGCCCATCCCCTGCCCATCCCTGCCCGTCCCCTGCCCGTCCCCGCCCATCCCCTGCCCATCCCCTGCCCATCCCCTGCCCGTCCCCGCCCATCCCCTGCCTGTCCCTGCCCGTCCCTGCCCGTCCCTGCCTGTCCCTGCCCGTCCCTGCCTGTCCCTGCCCATCCCTTGCCCGTCCCCTGCCCATCCCCTGCCCATCCCCTGCCCGTCCCTGCCCGTCCCTGCCCGTCCCCTGCCCGTCCCTGCCCGTCCCTGCCCATCCCTGCCCATCCCCTGCCCGTCCCCGCCCGTCCCCTGCCCGTCCCCTGCCCATCCCCTGCCCGTCCCCTGCCCGTCCCTGCCCGTCCCTGCCCGTCCCCTGCCCGTCCCCTGCCCATCCCCTGCCCGTCCCTGCCCGTCCCTGCCCGTCCCTGCCCATCCCTGCCCGTCCCCTGCCCATCCCCTGCCCATCGCTGCCCGTCCCTGCCCATCCCCTGCCCGTCCCCTGCCCGTCCCCGCCCATCCCCTGCCTGTCCCTGCCCGTCCCTGCCCGTCCCTGCCCATCCCTGCCCGTCCCCTGCCCATCCCCTGCCCATCCCTGCCCGTCCCTGCCCATCCCCTGCCCGTCCCCTGCCCGTCCCCTGCCCATCCCCTGCCCGTCCCTGCCCGTCCCTGCCCGTCCCTGCCCATCCCTGCCCGTCCCTGCCCATCCCTGCCCATCCCCTGCCCGTCCCTGCCCGTCCCTGCCCGTCCCCTGCCCGTCCCTGCCAATCCCTGCCCGTCCCCTGCCCATCCCCTGCCCATCCCTGCCCGTCCCTGCCCATCCCCTGCCCGTCCCCTGCCCGTCCCCTGCCCATCCCCTGCCCGTCCCTGCCCGTCCCTGCCCGTCCCTGCCCATCCCTGCCCATCCCCTGCCCATCCCCTGCCCGTCCCTGCCCGTCCCTGCCCTTCCCTGCCCATCCCTGCCCGTCCCCTGCCCGTCCCTGCCCGTCCCTGCCCATCCCTGCCCATCCCCTGCCCGTCCCTGCCCATCCCCTGCCCATCCCCTGCCCATCCCCTGCCCGTCCCTGCCCATCCCTGCCCGTCCCCTGCCCGTCCCCTGCCCATCCCCTGCCCGTCCCCGCCCATCCCCTGCCTGTCCCTGCCCGTCCCTGCCCGTCCGCTGCCCGTCCCCTGCCCGTCCCCTGCCCATCCCCTGCCCATCCCTGCCCGTCCCTGCCCATCCCCTGCCCGTCCCTGCCCATCCCCTGCCCGTCCCTGCCCGTCCCTGCCCATCCCTGCCCGTCCCCTGCCCATCCCTGCCCATCCCTGCCCGTCCCCTGCCCGTCCCTGCCCATCCCCTGCCCATCCCTGCCCGTCCCTGCCCATCCCCTGCCCGTCCCTGCCCGTCCCTGCCCATCCCTGCCCATCCCCTGCCCGTCCCTGCCCATCCCTGCCCATCCCCTGCCCATCCCTGCCCATCCCCTGCCCGTCCCTGCCCATCCCTGCCCATCCCCTGCCCATCCCTGCCCATCCCTGCCCGTCCCTGCCCGTCCCTGCCCATCCCTGCCCATCCCCTGCCCGTCCCTGCCCATCCCTGCCCATCCCCTGCCCATCCCTGCCCATCCCTGCCCGTCCCTGCCCGTCCCTGCCCATCCCTGCCCATCCCCTGCCCGTCCCTGCCCATCCCTGCCCGTCCCCTGCCCGTCCCTGCCCATCCCTGCCCGTCCCTGCCCATCCCCTGCCCATCCCCTGCCCGTCCCTGCCCATCCCTGCCCGTCCCTGCCCATCCCCTGCCCATCCCCTGCCCGTCCCTGCCCGTCCCTGCCCGTCCCTGCCCATCCCTGCCCGTCCCTGCCCATCCCTGCCCATCCCCTGCCCGTCCCTGCCCATCCCTGCCCGTCCCCTGCCCGTCCCTGCCCATCCCTGCCCGTCCCTGCCCATCCCCTGCCCATCCCCTGCCCATCCCCGCCCGTCCCTGCCCGTCCCTGCCCATCCCCTGCCCATCCCCTGCCCATCCCCTGCCCGTCCCTGCCCGTCCCTGCCCATCCCCTGCCCATCCCCGCCCGTCCCTGCCCGTCCCTGCCCATCCCCTGCCCATCCCCTGCCCATCCCTGCCCGTCCCTGCCCATCCCCTGCCCATCCCTGCCCGTCCCTGCCCATCCCTGCCCATCCCTGCCCATCCCCTGCCCATCCCCTGCCCATCCCCTGCCCGTCCCTGCCCGTCCCTGCCCGTCCCTGTGGGGGCGATGCACGCACCGGGTGTGCAAACCGCTCGCACGGTGTCTGCACGTGCACGGGGAGGGTGGGCCTGGGCGGGAACACACTGCTCACGACAGCCGTGCAAGCACCAACAGCCCCCCGTGCAACCCTTGCACCACCGCCCCGTGCAACCCTTGCACCAACATCCCATGCAACCCTTGCACCACCGCCCCGTGCAACCCTTGCACCACCGCCCCGTGCAACGCTTGCACCACCGCCCTGTGCAAACCTGGCACCAACAGCCCCCCGTGCGACCTTTGCACCACCGCCCCGTGCAACCCTTGCACCAACATCCCATGCAACCCTTGCACCAACATCCCATGCAACCCTTGCACCACTGCCCCGTGCAACGCTTGCACCACCGCCCTGTGCAAACCTGGCACCAACAGCCCCCCGTGCGACCTTTGCACCACCGCCCCGTGCAACCCTTGCACCAACATCCCATGCAACCCTTGCATCACCGCCACGTGAAACACTTGCACCAATGTCCCGTGCAACCCTTGCACCACCACCCCGTGCAAACCTGGCACCAACAGCCCCCTGTGCAACCCTTGCACCAACATTCCATGCAACCCTTGCACCACCGCCCCGTGCAACCCTTGCACTGACCCCCCACGCCCCCCTCGCACGCTCCCAGCTGCCTGGCCTCTCCAGCGTGGCCCCGTGCAAGGGTGTGCAAGAGCCATGCAAGGGCCGTGCGAGGGTGTGCAAGGGTTGTGCGAGGGTGTTCAAGGGCCGTGCGAGGGAGCACGAGGGCCGTGCAAGGGCTGTGCGCGGGTGTGTGTGGGCGTGCGAGGGATGTGTGTGGTTGTTCGAGGGTCGTGTCCGGGTGTGCAATGGCCGTGTGAAGGCCATGTGTGGGTGTGTGATGGCTGTGTGGGTGTGCGGGTGTGCGGGTGTGCAGGTGTGTGTGCGGGTGTGTGGGTGTGCAGGTGTGGGGGTGTGCGGGTGTGGGGGTGTGCGGGTCTGCAGGTGCGTGTGCAGGTGCATGTGCAGGTGTGCGGGTGTGCGGGTGTGCGGGTGTGCGGGTGTGCAGGTGTGGGGGTGTGGGGGTGTGCAGGTGTGGGGGTGTGCGGGTGTGCGGGTCTGCAGGTGCGTGTGCAGGTGTGTGTGCAGGTGTGCAAGTGTGGGGGTGTGGGGGTGTGCGGGTGTGCAGGTGCGTGTGCAGGTGCATGTGCAGGTGTGCGGGTGTGCGGGTGTGTGGGTGTGCGGGTGTGCAGGTGTGGGGGTGTGGGGGTGTGGGGGTGTGCGGGTGTGCAGGTGTGGGGGTGTGGGGGTGTGGGGGTGTGCGGGTGTGCGGGTGTGGGGGTGTGCGGGTGCGGGGGTGTGCGGGTGTGCGGGTGTGCGGGTGTGGGGGTGTGTGGGTGTGGGGCGTGTGCGGGTGTGCGGGTGCGGGGGTGTGGGTGTGCGGGTGTGCGGGTGTGGGGGTGTGGAGGTGTGCGGGTGTGCGGGTGTGCGGGTGTGCGGGTGTGGGGGTGTGCGGGTGTGCAGGTGTGCGGGTGTGCGGGTGTGGGGGTGTGCGGGTGTGGGGGGTGTGCGGGTGTGTGGGTGTGCGGGTGTGGGGGGTGTGCGGGTGTGGGGGTGTGGGGGGTGTGCGGGTGTGCGGGTGTGCGGGTGTGGGGGGTGTGCGGGTGTGCGGGTGTGGGGGGGTGTGCGGGTGTGCGGGTGTGCGGGTGTGCGGGTGTGCGGGTGTGGGGGGTGTGCGGGTGTGCGGGTGTGGGGGGGTGTGCGGGTGTGTGGGTGTGCGGGTGGGTGCGGGTGTGCGGGTGTGTGGGGGGGTGCGGGGGTGCCGGCGGGTGCCGGGGCGTGGGTCACCCCATCAGGGTTCAGTCGCGCCGGGGGTAACTGGGAGCTCTGGGCTGACGGGGGAGGGGGAGGGGGGCCCTTCGGGGGCCACCGCGGGGCACCGGGGGGGGGCGCGGGGGGGCCGCGGGGGGATCGGGGGGGCCACGGGGGGATGGGGGGGGGCGCGGGGGGATGGGGGGGGCGCGGGGGGATGGGGGGGGCGCGGGGTGCCCCCCTTGCCCTGGCGGGGGGGGGTGGTGACATGGGCCTGGGAGGGATCGAGGGGACTGGGGGGACGTGGGATGGAACTGGGGGGACTGGAAGGGGGTGACATGGACACTGGGAGGGGGCTGGGAGGGACTGGGGGGGTGACACGGGGACCGGGAGGGACTGGGAGGGACTGGGGGGGTGACACGGGGTCCGGGAGGGACTGGGAGGGACTGGGGGGGGTGACACGGGGACTGGGAGGGACTGGGGCGGTGACACGGGGACCGGGAGGGACTGGGGCGGTGACACGGGGACCGGGAGGGACTGGGAGGGTCTGGGGGGGTGACACGGGGTCCGGGAGGGACTGGGAGGGACTGGGGCGGTGACACGGGGACCGGGAGGGACTGGGGCGGTGACACGGGGTCCGGGAGGGACTGGGAGGGACTGGGGCGGTGACACGGGGACCGGGAGGGACTGGGGCGGTGACACGGGGTCCGGGAGGGACTGGGAGGGTCTGGGGGGGTGACACGGGGACCGGGAGGGACTGGGGCGGTGACACGGGGACCGGGAGGACTGGCGGGGACTGGGGGGGTGACACGGGGACCGGGAGGGACTGGGGGGGTGACACGGGGTCCGGGAGGGACTGGGAGGGACTGGGGCGGTGACACGGGGACCGGGAGGGACTGGGGCGGTGACACGGGGTCCGGGAGGGACTGGGAGGGTCTGGGGGGGTGACACGGGGACCGGGAGGGACTGGGGCGGTGACACGGGGACCGGGAGGACTGGCGGGGACTGGGGGGGTGACACGGGGACCGGGAGGGACTGGGGGGGTGACACGGGGACTGGAGGACTGGGAGGGAGTGGGGGGGGTGACACGGGGACCGGGAGGGACTGGGTGGGACTGGGGGGGGGTGACACGGGGACCGGGAGGGACTGGGAGGGACTGGGGGGGGTGACACGGGGAGCGGGAGGACTGGGAGGGACTGGGGCGGTGACACGGGGACCGGGAGGGACTGGGAGGGAGTGGGGCGGTGACACGGGGACCGGGAGGGACTGGGATGGACTGGGGGGGTGTGACATGGACACTGGGAGGGACTGGGAGGGACTGGGGGGGGTGACACGGGGACCGGGAGGGACTGGGAGGGAATGGGGGGGTGTGACATGGACACTGGGAGGGACTGGGAGGGACTGGGGGGGGTGACACGGGGACCGGGAGGGACTGGGAGGGAATGGGGGGGTGTGACATGGACACTGGGAGGGACTGGGAGGGACTGGGGCGGTGACACGGGGTCCGGGGGCGGGGCTGGGGGCAGGTCAGGGCCCCGCCCCCCGGGCGCGCGCGCGCGCGCGCGTGGGGAGGGGTGTGTGCGCGCGTGCGTGATACCGTGCGACACCCACGTGTGCGTGCGCGCGCGCGCGCGCTCGTGTCCCGCCGCGTGTGCCCGCGTCCTTCCGCGTCCCCTTCCCCAGGCCCCGCCCCTCCGCCAGGCCACACCCCCTCCGCCGGCCCCGCCCGCCCCCGCAGGCCCCGCCCCCGCAGGCCCCGCCCCCGGTCGCTGGGCCCGGGGCCGGGCCGGGCCGCGCCGCAGCCGCCGGGAGCGATCGCGGCCGGGGCCGGGGGGCGGCGGGGCCGGGGCCGCTCGGGGCCGGGCCGGGGCCCGCCGCCATGTACGACTGCCTGGAGGCGCTGGCGGGGCCGCGGCGGCTGCACGACGTGACGAACCGCGGGGCCTGCGCGCTGCGCAAGGCGGGCTACGGGCCGCGCTGCGGGGCCCTGCCGCCCTTCGCCTGGCCGCCGCCCGCCCGCCGCGGTACGGGGCACGGGGGGGGGGGCGCGGGGGGGGGGGCACGCGGGGGGGGGGCACGGGGGGGGGGGGCACGGGGGGGGGGGCGGGGGGGGGGGGCACGCGTGGGGGGGGGCGCGGGGGGGGGCACGCGTGGGGGGGGGCACGCGGGGAGGGGGGCACGGGGGGGGGCACGGGTGGGGGGGACCCGCGTGGGGGGGGGCACGGGTGGGGGGGGGGCACGGGGGGGGCACGCGTGGGGGGGGGGCACGCGTGGGGGGGCACGCGTGGGGGGGCACGCGTGGGGGGGGGGCACGCGTGGTGGGACCCCCGTGGGGGGACCCCCGTGGGGGGTGGGGGGGGGGGAAGGCGTGGGGAGTGGGGGGACACGCCTGGGGAGAGACACGCGTGGGGAGGGGACGCGCGTCTGTGTGTGGGGGGAACGGGTAGGGAGGGGCAGACACGCTTGAGGAGGGGGGGGACACGCGTGGGAAGGGGGG